>NW_028261394.1:45547697-45612697 GCF_051295495.1 Thamnophis sirtalis
ATACATTTCTTAACACAGGAACAGGAAACAGAGAGGTGGGACTGAACAGGTTATAAAAAGCCTAGCAAGCCCCTCCCTCAGCCCTTCTCTTCTTCTCCACCAACATTGAAGCATGTGATCCACCTTTTCTGTTCAGGGCTCAAGCCATGTGGTCCTATCCAACAATAAACCATCTTTCCAAGCAGCCTCCATGTCTCCAGTGTCTTTTTCCCCACTTGGAGCCGAACCCAGAAGGACATTTCTTTCATCACTATTAAGGGATGAATGTGATGCTTACAGAGTCCGCCCATGACTTTCCCCATGCCACGTCTGCACTCCGTAAATAGATTAATCTGTCCATAGTAATAAGGGCATGTTCTGTGTCTTATTCCTGATGCCAAGCATGAATAATCCGCCAGTTGCACTTTCATTAATTAAAGGAGGCAGTACCAATTCCCCCCTTGCCACATGCCAGTTGCATTCTTTTGTGCTGCTGAAGAGGCCAACCTGGGTCAAAAGAAGGCGATCTTCTGGATCCTCTCCCAGATGTTTTTGCCAGCAGGGATTTGGCCAGGTGCAGGCACCTCCGGAGGGAGAAGGAAGGCAAAGGAGATGACATCAAAAACATTCCTCTTGAGCAAGGGTGTCCAATCCGTGACCCGTCAAAACCGCGGTCCACTAAAGCACGCCCGATCAAAGCGCGTACGTGACGTCATCAGCAGCGCGACAAATAAAATTAAAAATAAATTAAATTAAAATTAAAATAAAATTAAAGCAAGCCGATTCACATAAAGGTAAGGGTTAGGTTAAGGGTTAGGGTTAGGGTTAGGGTTACGTTAAGCGTTAGGGTTAGGTTAAGGGTTAGCGTTAGGTTTAGCGTTAGGTTAAGGGTTAGGTTTAGGGTTAGGTTTAGGGTTAGGTTTAGGGTTAGGTTAATGGTTAGGTTTAGGGTTAGGTTTAGGGTTAGGTTTGGGGGGGTTAGGGTAAGGTTTTCGCGTTAATTTTAAATTTACCGCTCACAGCGTGCCGTTTTCGTCCCACTGTGATGACGTCACGTACGCGCTTTCGTCGAGCGCGCTTTAGTCTACCGCGGATTTGTGGTGGAACCGTCCAATCTTGGCAACTTTAAGACCTGTGGACTTCAACTCCCAGAATTCAGCCCGCATGGCTGGCATATTAAAAGGGGCAGGGCTTTCCTTGCCCAGTTGCCCCTTCCATTTCGAAACCCACGGCTGTCCTTACGAATTCCTGCTTCTAAAAACCCACCAGACCAACTTCAAATTACCGTATTTTCACGACCAAAAGCCGCACCGGATTATAAGCCGCAGTATCAATTAGCGTTAATTTTTCAAACTTTTTCCACATATAAAGCGCACCGGGTTATAAGCCGCACGTTTCCCGACGCTTCTGGACATCTGTTGCAGTCGCGAGGAGGAGCGGAGAACAGCGCGAAGGTTCTTGGCGCTCCAGGAAGCCCCGAAAGCAGCTGGGGGAGGCGCACGGCTTGGTTTCTCCTCCCTGGACGTCGCAGCAGCAGCCCCAAGCGCACCGATCTCTGTATTTTTCGCATCGGGGCATGCTCTTGCAGCACACCCCGATGCGAAAAACACTGAGATCGGTGCGCTTGGGGCTGCTGCTGCGACGTCCAGGGAGGAGAAACCAAGCCGTGCGCCTCCCCCAGCTGCTTTCGGGGCTTCCTGGAGCGCCAAGAACCTTCGCGCTGTTCTCCGCACTCTCCTCGGCTCCTCACAACTGCAATAGACGTCCAGAAGCGGCAGGGGCTATCGAGCTGGAAATCCAATCCCCATTAGCCCCAAAAGCCGCTTCTGGACATCTATTGCAGTCGCGAGGAGCGGAGGAGAGCGCGAATCTTCTTGGCACTCCAGGAAGCCCCGAAAGCAGCTGGGAGATCTTTTTCCACATATAAAGCGCACCGGGTTATAAGCCGCACTGCCGGTTTTGGATCAAATTTTAGGATTTTCAGTGCGGCTTATAGTCGTGAAAATACGGTATATTACGGCAGAGCTCGCTTACGTGAACTCAGTCCAATGAGGAAAACTCTTACTTTGAAGGGCAGCCTGGCAATATTCAAAATGCATAAATAAGTAAACGTGCCAATAGTAATTGGTTTGCAAATGTGGTCTCCTGAAAGAAAGCTTTTTTTAAAAAAAAAAATGAATTTTAACTCTGCACCAACTCTGCTTTTGCAGGAAAAAAAGATTTTTGTGGGATTTTTAACAAGAAGGAAGAATGCCGCCTGCCTCTTCCTCTTTCGTATTTTAAGCCAAGCCTTAGCAGATAGTTATATATATATTTTTTTAAAAAAAGAAATAAATAATGACCATTCTAGCTAATATACCCGTGATGGGGAACCTATAGTCTGTTTGCCAGAGGTGACACACAGAGCCCTCTCTCCTGGCAAATGCGCCATCGCCCCAAGTCAGATTATACAATAGCAGAGTTGGAAGGGACCTTGGAGGTCTTCTAGTCCAACCCCCTGCCTAGGGAGGAAACCCTACACCACTTCAGACAAATGGCTATCCAACATCTTCTTAAAAACATCCAGTGCTGAGCATTCACGACTTCTGGAGGCAAGTTCTGTTCCACTGATTAATTGTTCTCACTGTCAGTAAATTTCTCCTCAGTTCTAAGTTGCTTCTGTCCTTGATTAGTTTCCACACATTGCTCCTTGTCCTGCCTTCAGGTGCCTTGGAGAATAGTTTGACCCCCTCTTCTTTGTGGCAGCCCCTGAGATATTGGAACACTGCTATCCTGTCTCCCTTAGTCCTTCTTTTCCTTAAACTAGACATACCCAGTTCCTGCAACCGTTCCTCATACGTTTTAGTCTCCAGTCCCTTAACCATCTTTGTTGCACTTCTCTGCACTCTTTCTAGATCTCCGTGGCGTTTCTTTTGTCAGCTTCCTTATAAACAACGAAACGGAAGCTCACGAAAGAAAGAAAAAATCTTATCTCTTGCCACGCTTCTGGTGTTGGGATGCCCCACCTCCTTCCTGCCTGCTGGTCTTTGGGTCTCTTCTGCGCATGTTCAAACATGTCTGTGCATGTTCACGCATGAATGCATTCGCACACGTATGCACCTTTCAGTTTGGGCATGCACGCATGCCGTTTGGGCCCTCGGTGTTCTAAAAGGTTCGCCGTTACTGTAATATACCACCAAGTTAAAATGTGCCTGGTGTGGTTACAATTATTGTTTTACGAGATACAAGGCCAACGGAGCTGTAGGATTCCTGAAATATTATTAAATGCAGTATTTATCCCAAAGGTGGTGGGAAAGGATTTAATAACAACTAGCCGAGTAAATTGGCTTAAAATAATACCATGAAATTATAGGCTGAAAGTCTTTTTTCTGGGGGGAGAGAAAAGTAAAATAAAAAAACAGGAATGATTGCTGTATATGCTGCATTTAAATTAATTTACACGCTACACTAAAGAATCTGGTTATTCACTGCTCTGAGCAGATTAAGCGCATGGCATGATTTTGCCTTCCCGCTCGGAGTGAGGGTAATTTTTAGCACAGCTTAAATAGCATAAAACTTTAGGAAGAAAATATTCAATTTTTCCTCGGGAGCACCAAGGTGGGCTTAGTTTCTGATGACTGGGCAAGTTTGAACAGGGCATCGTTTCTTATGCTTTCTTATGCTCTCGCTTCACGATCAGGAGGCTGTGAGTTCGATCCTAGGTAGTGGCAGCTCTTCCTCTCTCTGGTTACACTGAGAATATATCTGCTGGACAAAACTCCGCATCGGTGACAGGAAGGACATCTGGCCATTAAAACACTCTGCTAGCTCCATTGAGTTGCCCAGCCTCCACACCGCAAGGGATTATGGGGGTCGTTAAAAGATGACGATGATGATGATGATAATGATGATGATGATGATCTTTTCTTATGCTTGAAGTCTCATCTATTCAACATCTGCAAGAAACTTCTGTAGAAACAACACCAGAGGTGGGTTCCTACCAGTTCGCACCTATTCGGTAGAACCGGTTCGTCAAATCTACCGAACCGGTTAGAAGAGATTCCACCAGTGGACCCGGAAAGCAGGCCACACCTACAGAAGAGCTTCCAAAAATTTTTGAAACCCACCACTGCTAAAGGGTTAGGGTGCAAGGATCTTGTAACTTGACAGCTTTAAGACTTGCATGCTTCAATGCCAGAGTTCCTGAGCCAATGTGACTGGAGGAGGAATTCTGGGAGTTGAAGTCCACAAGTCTTAAAGCTGTCAGGTTTGAAGACCCCTAGTTTTTTTTTCTAAAGGGTTAGGGGTGCAAGGGTCTTGTAACTTGACAGCTTTAAGATTTGCGTGCTTCAATGCCAGAGTTTCTGAATAGCTACTTGGACCGACCTAAGTAGTAATTCATAATTTCATATCTGGTCACATGGGCGGCAAGCCACTCCCATCTGGTCACATGGGTGGCAAGCCACTCCCACAATGGAGGCCACACCCACAGAGTAGGTTCGAACAGTTTTTGAAACCCACCACTGAACAACAGCCATAGGGAGAGAGTTGCAGGGCTACCACAGGACGATATATTTTTGGGGCAAATGAGAAAGCAGAGTTTCTGAAGCTGAGTTTAATGCTCAAGAGAGATCGAGGATTGAGGGCTCCTTGATGCTCTGTGAGTTTTGTTGTTTTCTTGCAGATGTTTCACAACCCAAGGATTTTTTTTCCCTTGGTAGTTGCTTGATTTTAGGGTATTATTTTCTGCCTGATGGTTTGTCTGGTGTTAATCCATGCTTATCTTTCTGCGCAATCCTTGATGCTCTCTGAACTTGGTGGTTTTCTTGCAGACACTTCAGTACACAACTAGGCAACATAATTCGTGCTAGAAGGGATTGGGGTTTGCTCCCTGTTTATATACTAGTGGTTTGACCTTTCAGTGTTGGTGGGAGTATTCTTCAAAAATAGAGATTAATCCAAAAGCAACACACAAGAAGTGAAAAAATACCCCAATCAAGGAACTATCAAATCAGTAAACAACCTTCTAATCGAGGTTCTAATCAACCTTCTAACCACCAAGAATACTCCTACCAACACCACTTGCAAACCATTTGCCAAATCACCAACTACTCATTTGACTCAGTTTGAAAATTTGGTGGTCTGCAGAAAAATTATTTGCATTTTTTATAGTGCACTCAATCAGGGGTCCTCAAACTACGCCCCCTGGGCTGGATACGTGCAATGAACGCTTGTGTTGCTGCAGAGTCTCTCCCCCTTGGGGGTCTTTTTGTGTGGGTTGGAGGGGGGGCAGAAATTCCGACTTGGGGTCTGCTTCAGCCTCCTGGTGGAGGGCTTTGGACGAAGGCTGGAAGGAAGCACCACTGGTGGTGAAGAGCCGGAGGGCCTCGTTCCAGTGGGGCTGCATCATGGCCTGGAACCGGCTGACCATCTCAGCCCAGTGAGCCTCCAGGCGCCGGCACCTGGCCTTGCACTCCCACAGGTCTTCCCTCTGCTTGGAAAGCCTATGCTCCTAGTCCTCAGTGAGGTGCTTCTGCTGAGCCTCCTTCTCGGTCAGATCCAATTTGAACTGAGCTGTTTTGCCAACTCTTTCTCCTGATGGCTGCTTAGCTCCAGCAACTGCTTCCTGTTGGGGCCTTAAGGAGCCCGGGCAGGCAGGTGAGGAGTGGCTGGGAGGGGAGGGGCGAGGAGAGACTGATGAGGCTCCCCTCGACGTGACATCAACTTGGCGATGTCCATCCAGTCACATGACCACCTAGCCACGGCCACCCTGCCGGTCATTAGGCAGATCATATTAGTGGTCCATGGGATTTGAAATAATGGATTTAGTGGTACCTGAGGTCTGAAAGGTTGAGGACCCCTGATCTAAATTATAGCAAGAATTTTCTCCTATTGGGAAGTCCTGAACTTAGATGTTTGATTAATAAATGTTTAATAAATTTATAAGCCCGAAAGGACTACAGGCGGCTTACAACAATACATTTAAAAATAGAAGTTAAAAACACAGAAACATAGATTAAAAAGACCACAACATACACCCAGTCTAATTGGGGCTGGAACTCAATCGTGAGTTCAACAGCCCGGGTCCTGCCGGAATAGCCAGGTCTTAAAGAGCCTTATGGAAGGCCATGAGAGTGGGGAGGGTCCGGATCTCTGGGGGCAGTTTATTCCAGAGGGTCGGAGCGGCTACAGAGAAGGCCCTCCCCCGGGTGGTTGCCAGCCGACATTGTCTGGCTGACGGCACCTGGAGAAGGCCCTCCCTGTGCGATCTTATCGGTCGTTGGGAGGTATGCGGCAGAAGACAGTCTCGCAGATATCCGGGTCCTAGGCCATGTAGGGCTTTAAAGGTGATAACCAGCACCTTGAATTGCGTCCGGAGACCAACGGGAAGCCAGTGTAACTCGCGGAGGATAGGTGTGATGTGGGTGTATCTTGGTACACCGAATATTGCTCGCTCGGCTGCATTCTGGACTAATTGTAGTCTCCGAACACTTTTCAGCGGCAGCCCCATGTAGAGATGGCGAGGTGACATTGGAACTTTTCCAAGAAAAAAAAAGAACAGGAGGAAGAGAAGAATACAGTAATGCGTCCTAGAAATCAACAATCAAGCAAGCAAAGAGCGAGCAGGGAGATCTAATTTTATACCCCTATCTCACCATTCGTAGGATTCGTTTTCCTTTTGCACAGATCAATCAATTATCTCTGCTATTTTGACTGCCTTGCCTTCTCTCTTCCCCCCCTACCCAATGGGGTTTATCGATTGATGCCTGACAGTTACCTCTGTGAATTTATGTTTCTGTGTCAAAACTACAAGACTCTGGCAGCAATCGATGAGATCTGGAGAGTTTTCAACACGAGTGGCGGCAAAAAAAGGTGAGAGTGAGAGCTAGAAATACAGAGATGATACACTCATCGAACAAAAGGATGCTCCGTCGGTTGTCACATTGTGGAGTGTTGCTTTGAAATAACTCTTTGGGCCTCAAGCTGTTACAGTGTAATAAAGGTTAATCAGAGAGGCAGTTTCTGTAAGCAGGGCAACAAAGATTAGGCTAGAAACAACACCAGAATGTTTCCTTCCTGCCTTCCTTACAGGATTAGCCCTGTAAAATGGGGAAAAAACAAAAGGAGATTTCTTCCAACAACCGGTTCTCCGAACTGCTTAGAAAGTTACCAACCGGTTCTCTCTAATATGTGCGAACCGGCTGAATCCCACCACTGCTTCTGGTGCTTTGGAGAACAGCTTGACTCCCTCTTCTTTGTGGCAGCCTCTGAGATATTGGAACTGTTATCACGTCACTCCTAATCCTTCTTTTGACCGAACTAGACATACCTAGTTCCTGCAACTGTTCTTTATATGGTTTAGCTTCCAGTCTCTTAAGCATCTTTGTTGCTCTTCTCTGCACTCTTTCTAAAGTCTCAAATTCTCTTTTATTTATATCACGGTCCCATGTATCAACCCACAAGCTTGATTCCCTTGGTTGCTTCTTGAGCATGAATCATGCGGTTTTTACCCCTGAGGGAATGCAAGCAGGGACATGCTCACTTGGCTCATGGCTGCTTTCCGGGGGAAATTCTCCATGTTCCCGAAGAAAGGGCGAAAAATGCACACGGGTTTTTAAATGTCACCTAATGTACTGTAAAGCTGAAGTTAAAGCAAAGACAGCTTAAAAGCTTTATGGGTTTGATGGATGAACCAGCCCAATCGTATTGATAGCTGATGGCTCTTTATTTTTTTTTCTGCCCCAGAACTCGTTACCCCTTATTTGTTGTGTTCTTAACAAAGACGTTTGGAACAATAATGTATTTTACTTTAAAAAAAAATGTTTGGCTATTATTGTGCTCGGCGTGGATGTTAAACAATAATAATGCCGCAGGATTTAGCACCTGTGCTCATAAATTAATAGTGCTGGGGTTTTCCCCCTCCTCCAATGAGATTTATGTAAAATGCACCCAGAATGAAATGCCTTCAATACCCAAAACGTCATGCCCCTTCAAAGGCCCAGAATAACTGCAGATATTAGCTATGTTTAGATTTCACCGTTAGATTTAATAGCAATAGCGCTTACACATATATACCACTTCCAGCCCTCTCTAAGCTGTTTACAGAGTCAGCCTCTTGCCCCCAACAATCTGGGTCCCCATTTTACCACCTCAGAAGGATTTAAGGCTGTCAACTTTGAGTTGGTCAAGATCGAACTGATGGCAGTTGGCAGAATTAGCCTGCAATACTTGCATTCGAACCACTGCACCACCACGGCCCTTCCTTCCTTCCTTCCTTCCTTCCTTCCTTCCTTCCTTCCTTCCTTCCTTCCTTTCTTCCTTCCTTTCTTCCTTTCTTCCTTCCTTCCCCCCTCCCTCTCAATAGTACTTAGACTTATATACTGCTTCACAGTGCTTTTACAGCCCTCTCTAAGCAGTTTACAGAGTCAGCCTCTTGCCCCCAACAATCTGGGTCCCCATTTTCCCACCTCAGAAGGATGGAAGGCTGAGTCAACCTTGAACCGGTCAGAATCGAACTCCTGGCAATTGGCAAAATTAGTCTGCAATGCTGCATTCTAACAGGAAGGGATGGATGGAGGGAGGGCAATAGCACTTAGACTTATATAATATACCACTTCACAGTGCTTTACAGCCCTCTCTAAGCAGTTTACAGAGTCAGCCTCTTGCCCCCAACAATCTGGGTCCTCCTTTTACCCACCTCGGAAGGATGGAAGGATGAGTCAACCTTGAGCCAGGTGAGATTTGAATTGCCAAATTGCAGGCAGCCGGCAGTCAGCAGGAGTAGCCTGCAGTACTACACTCTCACCACTGTGCCACCAGAGCTCCCAAAGGTGCTTTTGTCAAGAGGCAACCGGACTTTCTGGTTTTCCTTTGAAGTCGTTTTGCTTCTCATCCAAGAAGCTTCTTCAGAGCTGAAAGAGGTCTTCTAGTCCAACCCCCTGCTCAGGCAGGAAGCCCTGTATAATTTCAGACCAATGGCTGTCCAATCTCTTCTTTAAAACTTCCAGTGTTGGAGATCCAATAAATAAAGCTTAAGAAAACAATATCTTTGCCCGATGGACAGTCATTCGTATCTGAAAACTCAAAACAATCTGCAAATGGGAGATCCTGTTACAGGCTTATCAAATAAATGGAATATTAAGTCTCCATGCAACGATTCAGAAAAGGGGAATCCAAAAGCATCCAGACAGCCTTCTCTTAATAATCTCGCTAAGGAAAGCAGAGATGTTATTTGAGGTTCCGTATTCTAATCCCTAGTTCTTGGCAATAAAAACTTGTTAAACTCTCTGCGAATCTTGCTTTCTGGATCCTGAGCTGCAGTTAAAGAGAGCGATACGCTTGCTGTTCAAAGAGTGAAAAAGGAAATATTGTAATTATATTGATATGTGGTGCAACAAAGCTACGGGCTGCTGTAATGAAAGGAAATACGAGTTATTGCAGTGGAAAGCACGTCTCATCTAGTAAATTATCATCTTTCCCCAACCATTTGGTGTTAGCCACCGTTTTCATCCCATCAAGAGAAGGTACTTGCTGGAATAGATTGAATGGGAGAAAATTATACTTCCGGGGGGGGGGGGGGGGGGAGGAAAATCAACTTACCTTCTGCATTGCCCAATAAAATCTTTTTGAAAACCCTTCGTGAGAAGAAAACCAGGTTCTAGCAAATAAAATAGCGGTGGCATGAGATATTTAATAGGCTTATTTTATTTTTTTTTGCATTCAAGAAATTAAATACAATTCAGAACATGCCGTATGATTCATTCGTTGAAAATTAAACGAATTGCAGATTTGGATTGGGGGGAGTGGGGACGAGTTTACCGTTCATGGGTATTAATGTGAAAGTTCTACAGAGCATTATGATTCAGCAGCTGATTGAGATATTGTACTGTATAAATTAAAACAGATGCTTCCAATTGGGTGCCAGTTTTAGATTGGCTTAGGCAATGTTGCATCACCACTGGTGGACAAATTTCTTAATTTTATGATGGCTGGTGGCCATCGTTATAGACTACAATGCCGTCTGCTTTGTAAGGCAGTGACATACTGAGTGCAACATATTTCCTTTGCCCTTGCAAATAATGGCGTGGCTGTTTTGGAAGGTCTAATGCTGCACATTTTAAGTGGTGCCTCCTGACGCCAGCCACGCTCACACTATTTGGCCATTAGATTATATTCCTAACATTCCTGGTGATTGTTTACATTTCCAACATTTGGGGGATGTGTTGCTAAACATTTTAGCCAATCCTTGCCGTGCAGGACATGCCACCTGTAGAACATTTTATAAAGGTTCTCTTTGTATTTTTTCTTAAAAGCCTCCAGTTGGATGGTCATTTCCAATTCTAGTATTATAACAGAATAACTCTATATAACGGCCCCAGGCGATCTTGCCTATATCTTTAAATAAGTGTGACATGTTTGAAATGTAAGACAGATATCATAAAATATCGTCTCCTGTAGGGAAAAGGTTCTTTAGAAGGTTCTACAAACCTGGACACAACATTTGTCTGCTGTCAAGACATGCGTGAGCTAAAAAGAAAGAAAAGAAAGAAAGAAAGAAAGAAAGAAAGAAAGAAAGAAAGATATTATATTTGCAAGATATATATTTCTTATATAAAACTTCTGAGCCTCCAAGAGCGGAAGAAATAAAAGAATAGGTTCCACTGAATTGGAACACTGAAGTGAATAAGTTGCTTTTGAATTGATTTCAAACGATTTAGTTTTCAGCACATAGGACCAAATATTTCCCCCACTTATTGGAATCAAATCAGTTCCATTTGAGAATCTATTTAAATGGCCACGTCAGAGTGGATCAGCTCTCTAAATCAAATGAACATTTGAGATTGAGTCAGGGAAGATTCATACATTCCTAACACATCTGCACGCCTCTGTCATTCCGATAATGTCCCATGTTGTTAGGAATCATTATCAAATAAAGATTCCACGGCTATTTCATCTACAAAAACATGAAGGAGAGAAAGTAAAGCCATCAACCTGAGCCTTGAAATAAAAAGCAGAAGGGGGTGAGAAAAAAAAAGGAAGGAAAGAAGGAAGAGGAGAATTGTTACTGAGCTATGATAAGAAAGATTAAAGGCAGAGCCCATCGAGTCGAATTCTAGCAAACCAGAGATCAAAGGGGATAGAGGAGTTGCAAGAACTGAGCTCCTGGCTATTAAACTGACAAAAAAAATTACAGCCCTATAGGAAGTTAGAAATGAGATCGTTGGAAAAAAAAGATGTGAAATTTCCCTCCCCCCCTCCACTTTTAACACCTGTGGAATGGCGAAACGTGAAGAAGAGAAGGAACTCAATTGATGGATTGACCCTTGGATGCTAAAAAATGAAAAAAAAAGAAAGGGAGAAAGAGAGAGAAAGATAAAGCCACCAGAACAGACGAAAAAATAGACATGGTTCTGTAGGGATTTTAATTGTAGTGATGTGTGGAGAATGTCCCCAATATTGTTGCTTTAACCATCCGTCATTGCAGACTTTCTCTACAATATTAATGACTGCCTTGCAAATGCAGCCTGTGGGAATATTCATCACTCAATTCCTGGCTTCATCCGATCCTGGCTAATGATATCCTTCCATCCACTTATTGATACAAGACCCCTGTCTCCCCTCCCAAAAAAACCCTGCATGCTGTATTAAGTCGGTTCTTTGTGCCTTAACACTTCAATGATTCTGAAGGAACGCTACTGGCTTTCATCCATCAGGATCTGTTCAGGCAGAGCATTGGGGCCCGTGATCACGTTGCGAGGGGGGGGGGAGAAGCAACGTTGGTTCAGGATGGTTCCCAAGATCAATGGCTTTCTAACCAAGCAAACTTCTAAGTTTCCCCTTTGTGATTGATATGTTCAATGCGCTCGGGACCAAAGCCATTTGGCGCTGCGGAAAGGAGGGTGGTACTCACGGGTTAGATTAATGGGCATAAGGCAAACTTTTGATTGCAGGAAATGACTGGCATGGGGACTCCTGCAGCATGGATAGTCGCTGGTAGGGCTAGAAGATATTCTAAGAGACACGGTGCCCTACCAGAGACAGAAATTATATTTCTTGTTTTGTTGTTGTTGTTAGTTGCGAAGTTGTGTCTGACTCATCGCAACCCCATGAACAACGTTCCTCCAGGCCTTCCTGTCCTCTATCATCCTCTGGATCCCATTTAAGCTCACGCCTACTGCTTCGGTGATTCCATCCAGCCACCTCGTTCTCTGTCGTCCCCTTCTTCTTTTGCCCTCCATCGTTGCCAGCATGAGGCTCTTCTCCAGGGAGTCCTTCTTCCTTCTCATCAGGTGGCCAAAGGATTTGAGTTTCCTCTTCAGGATCTGGCCTTCTAAAGAGCAGTCAGGGTTGATCTCCTCTAGGACTGACCGATTGGGTGGCCTTGCAGTCCAAGGGGCTCGCAGGAGTCTTCTCCAGCACCAGAGTTCAAAGGCCTCCATTCTTTGGCTTCCTTCCTTCTCATTAGGTGGCCAAAGTCTTGGAGCTTCCTCTTCAGGATCTGGCCTTCTAAAGAGTAGTCAGGGTTGATCTCCTCTAGGACTGACCGGTTGGATGGCCTTGCAATCCAAGGGACTTGCAGGAGTCTTCTCCAACACCATAGCTCAAAGGCCTCCATTCTTTGGCTTCCTTCCTTCTCATTAGGTGGCCAAAGTCTTGGAGTTTCCTCTTCAGGATCTGGCCTTCTAAAGAGCAGTCAGGGTTGATCTCCTCTAAGACTGACCGGTTGGATGGCCTTGCAATCCAAGGGACTCGCAGGAGTCTTCTCCAGCACCAGAGTTCAAAGGCCTCCATTCTTTGGCTTCCTTCCTTCTCATTAGGTGGCCAAAGTCTTGGAGTTTCCTCTTCAGGATCTGGCCTTCTAAAGAGCAGTCAGGGTTGATCTCCTCTAGGACTGACTGGTTGGATGGCCTTGCAATCCAAGGGACTCGCAGGAGTCTTCTCCAGCACCAGAGTTCAAAGGCCTCCATTCTTTGGCTTCCTTCCTTCTCATTAGGTGGCCAAAGTCTTGGAGTTTCCTCTTCAGGATCTGGCCTTCTAAAGAGTATTCAGGGTTGATCTCCTTTAGGACTGACCGGTTGGATGGCCTTGCAATCCAAGGGACTCGCAGGAGTCTTCTCCAACACCATAGCTCAAAGGCCTCCATTCTTTGGCGCTCAGCCTTCCTTCTGCTCCAACTTTCACAGCCATCCTTTGCAACTGGGAAAACCATAGCCTTGTTAATATTACTTGTTAATAACAGTGAAAGAAAAATGGAAGGAAGACTCCTGGGAATCTCTTGGAAATGCTATCTAGATTATTTCTAACCAAGTTCCTCTAAGGAAGCCCACAAGCAAATATTGATGAGTTAAAAACAATCATGCATCAGATACTCTCCCGTAGGATTGAACTGAAAGTCATAGTATGGTCCGTCCTCACTACTAATTTCTTTGCCAAAGGGCAACCAGACTTTCTTTTTCCTCGAAGATGTTTTGCTTCTCACTCCAAGGAGCTTCTTCAGTTCTGACTGATTAGTGGAGGATGGAAGGATTTATATTCCTTGCAGTCATCTGGTTGTTAGCACTTTTGGGATAACCATGATGTGGATGTCTGAGAATAGACACTCGCTATCAATGGTTGGTCAGAAGGACCAAAACAATCATCTCAAGACTGGATTACTGTAACGCGCTCTACTTGGGGCTGCCCCTGAAAAGTGTTCGGAGACTGCAACTAGTCCAGAATGCAGCCGCGCGAGCGATACTGGGTGTGCCAAGGTACACCCACATCACACCTATCCTCCGCGAGCTGCACTGGCTGCCCATTGGTCTCCCAACACGATTCAAGGTGCTGGTTATCACCTTTAAAGCCCTACATGGCCTAGGACCTGGGTAATGAGCCGAGGTGGCGCAGTGGTTAAATGCAGCACTGCAGGCTACTTCAGCTGACTGCAGTTCTGCAGTTCGGCTGTTCAAATCTCACCGGCTCAGGGTTGACTCAGCCTTCCATCCTTCCGAGGTGGGTAAAATGAGGACCCGGATTGTTGTTGGGTGTGATATGCTGACTCTGTAAACCGCTTAGAGAGGGCTGAAAGCCCTATGAAGCAGTATATAAGTCTAACTGCTATTGCTATTGCTATTGCTACCTACGAGACCGTCTCCTGCCACATACCTCCCTTAGACCAATAAGATCCCACACGATGGGCCTTCTCCGGGTGCCTTCAGCGGGACAATGCCAGCTGGCGGCGCCTCGGAGTAGGGCCTTCTCTGTTGCCGCTCCGGCCCTATGGAATGAGCTGCCCCCTGAGATCCGGGCCATCCCCACTCTCACGGCCTTTCGCAAAGCCATTAAAACCTGGCTTTTCCGGCAGGCCTTCTGATTGGGTGTTTGTTGCGTTCTTTTTTTAACTTTGTGTGTCCTATTGTTTTTAAGTTTTTTTAAAAAAAATTATTCTGTAAACCGCCCGGAGTCCTTCGGGATTGGGCGGCATAGAAACCTAATAAATTCAATTCAATTCAATTCAACAATGTTAGGCAAACCTCTATCCCTCTCTGCCCCATCTGCTAAGTGTATTTATTTATTTTATTAATTAGACTTATATACCGCTTCATAGGGCTTTCAGCCCTCTCTAAGCAGTTTACAGATTTTTAGCAAATTGAGTCAGCAAATTGCCCCCACAGTCTGGGTCCTCATTTCACTCACCTCGGAAGGATGGAAGGCTGAGTCAACCTTGAGCCGGTGAGATTTGAACCGCTGAACTGCAGATAACAGTCAGCTGAAGTGGCCTGCAGTACTGCACCCTAACCACTGCGCCACTTCGGCTCTTACACATCCTGATGTCTTATCCGTTGAAAATCCACCCACGTATCCTTCAACGGAAGCCTTAATCTTCTCAGGAGGACTCGAGACGAGGAACGATTCGGTGTTTGCAAACTTCCGCGTATTTCTAACTGTTCTTATTATGATGACACGGAGGGCTAAAACTCTCATTTCTATTTGCATTTATTTTCATACTCCGGCTGCCTTATTGCACTGATTCTTAACATGTTGATGGGAAGTCTTGAGTGATTTGAAACGTTGCCCAGGTTCCAAGTCCTTCCAGAAAAGCTGGTAACCGCGACATAATTGCCAGGCATAAAGTGACTCACAATTAAAATAATCTGCCATGGTAAAGCTTTCTGCTTTCAGGTCTTTCTCTCTCTCCCGTGCCTATGAACAGGACGAGGAGTTCATATCGAGCGGGAGGGAACAAAAGGAAGGTCTATAACCTCCTTCTGATGTGGTTCTTTGACAACAAGGCCCTCAACGACACAATCAACCTTCTGATGATTAGGAAAGTGGATGTAACGCAAATGCTTTGATGGTCTTTCTCCCCACCCCACACACCACCACCCCCGGTGGATCTCACATAATGCAACTTTAAAGCACATCAAGGGATTAAGGTCAGGTTTTGCAACAACATAACATTTCGGTTTGTGTATCTAAAAACCGTTTGGCAGATGAATTTATTATTTGTGGCATTACCCATTTGCAAAAGAGAGAAGGACGCTCCTTCCTTTTTCTCCTTATTATCACCGCCTTCCCTTTGATCATCGAAATCATTGGGGGGGGGGAGATCCTTTTGCAACCAAAGCCTTCCCCCCCCCCCCACTGTATTGCTCAGAAAGCAGAAATATTTCCTCTCTGGGCCATTGGCTAAATTAAAAAAAGAACCTGTATTTTTTCCTGTGCAGAAAGAGTATGGACTCATTAAGTTGATTAACATCAGGAAAGTCTGATGTGGTATGTATAATTATTGGCCAGTACATTGCCAGTATTTGAGTGGTTAAAGTAAAAAAAAGTTTTTGAATTTTCCTTAAGGCAGCACTAAATTTTGTGTGCCGGATCCTGCCTGCCTTCCTGCCTTTTTTTCCCTATTTCCTTCTCTTTTTTTCCCTTCCTCCCTCCCTTTTTCCTTCCTTCCTTCCTTCCTTCCTTCCTTCCTTCCTTCCTTCCTTCCTTCCTTCCTTCCTTTTCTCTCTATTCTCCCCTTCCTTCCTTCCTGCCTTCCTTCCTTCCTTCCATTTTTCTCTATTCTATTCTATTCTATTCTTTCTTCCTCCCTCCCTCCTTTCTTCCTTCCCTCCTTCCATTTCTCCCTGTTCTATTCCTTCCTTCCTTTTGATTCTATCATCCAATTCCTTCCTTCTATTTGATTCTGTTCTCCTGTTCCTTGTTTCCTTCCTTCCTTTTCTCTCTATTCTCCCCTTCCTTCCTTCCCTCCTTCCTTCGAGTTCTGTTCTGTTCTGTTCTCTTCTATTCTTCCTTCCTTCCTCCTTCCCTTCTTCCTTCCTTCCTTCCTTCCATTTCCCTTTATTCTATTCCTTCCTTTCTCTTGATTCTATTATCCAATTCCTTCCTTCTATTTGATTCTGTTCTACTGTTCCTTGTTTCCTTGTTTCCTTTTCTCTCTATTCTCCCCTTCCTTCCTTCCCTCCTTCCTTCGATTTCTGTTCTGTTCTATTCTATTCTATTCTATTCTTTCTATTCCATTCCATTCTATTCCTTCCTTCTTTTCTTTTTCCATCCCTCCTGCCCTCCCTTTTTCCCTCCTTCCTTCCTTTTCTCTCTATTCTCCCCTTCCCTCCTTCCTTCCATTTTTCTCTATTCTATTCTATTCTTTCTTCCTCCCTCCCTCCTTCCATTTCCCTTTATTCTATTCCTTCCTTTCTTTTGATTCTATTATCCAATTCCTTCCTTCTATTTAACTCTGTTCTCCTGTTCCTTGCTTCCTCCCTCCCTCCCTCTTTCTCTATCCCTCCCTCCCTTCTTCTCTATTTCCTTCCTTCCTTCCTTTCCTCCCTCCCTCCCATTTCAGCCTAGGAATTTGTATGCACCTACCACGATATAATCACATCAGAAATGCACCGTTTACCATTTGACTTGATACACAACTCTGCAAAGCATAAAAATGTCATTACATGAAAAATTTAATACTGATACTGTAATTGGTTGCTTTCTTTCTTAAGGTGCCACGGGATTCTGATTGTTATTCATTAGAAAAGACATTAAGATACATTTTTTTTAATAAACTTGGCATTCTAAATTATTTTTTTCGCTGTTTTATAGTTGTTTCAATATTTTTAGAATTGTTTTAATGATTTTGTGTAGGTTTTTGATGGTGAATTGCGATCATGGCTTCTTCTTAGAAACAAGGTTTAAAATAATAATAAATTGGCAGCATCTTAAGGCTAACCCTTAGGCTTTTGCATACTGAGAATAATGCATCGAGACGAAATGATAGTCGTAGGGGAGTGCCTGGGAAAACCAAGAAGCAAGTGGAATTCTATGATCAGTAACTGTAGCAGAGGTGGGTTCCTACCAGTTTGCACCAGTTCAGTAGAACTGGTTTGTCAAATCTACCGAACCGGTTAGAAGAGGTTCCACCAGAAAGCAGGCCACACCTACAGAAGAGATACCAATTTTTTTTGAAACCCACCACTGATACAGACAGACAGACAGACAGACAGACAGACACACACACACACACACACACACACACAGACTCACACAGAGAGAGAAAGAGAAAGAAAGGAAGAAAGAAATAAAGAAAAAAAGAAAAAAGAAAGAAAAAGTGAGAGAGAGATGAAAGAAAAAAAGGAAAAAGGGACAGAGAGACAAAAGGAAGGAGGGAGAGAGAAAGAGAAAGAAAGAAAGAAAGAAAGAAAGAAAGAAAGAAAGAAAGAAAGAAAGAAAGAAAGAAAGAAAGTAAACACATGGCCGGCAAGCCACTCCCACAAAGGAGGCCACACCCACAGAGTAGGTTCGAAAATTTTTGGAAACCCACCACTGAACTGTAGGTCACCAGAAAAATATCATGTGGACAAGAACCACTGAATAGGCACTTCTGTGACTGCCCACAAAGAAATCTACATGCAAGTAAAAGGCTTGAAATTAATGTCCACCTCATGATATGAAGGGCAGAAGCCTCTTCACACCATCAAAATTTGGAAGACCGTCTTTGCTTGAAGCAGTCAGTTGGTGAAGCAATGTTATGGAACGGTTCCTGAGTTCCTTTGATCTCCATCAAACTTTGATGATGGATTCCTGGTTTGTCTTGATTCCACCATGGATTTTCTCCCTACTTACAGGCTATTGAGATGTTTAATACCCGAATCAGGACACGATTTCTGAATCCTCCACCAACAAGATCGACCGATTGCCTCCTAAAACTGTTTTGGTGCTCTGTGCCTTTGTTTTCCTTCCTAAAGAAAAGAATAATAATATCGCTAATTCCCCCCCAAAAAAATGCCACGTAATGCACAGAATTATTATTGGCGATGTGTTTCACCCTCTAATTAAACAAGGAGAGATTATCAAACTTTGTCCAGCACTGATAAAAACCCTGCTACAAATTAAAACGACATGTAGAAGCTAATCTATCACAAACTGGTGAAAACACACACACACACACACACACACACACACACACAAGCTAATGTATTTGTCCTTCATGCAACTTCTCCAATTTGCCATCACCGCCACCGCCAAATGAAGCATCCTAAATTGACGGGACTACTAAAAACAACAGATTTTATGCTGGACCGTTTATAGTTAAGGATGACTTCTGGAATGACCTTTATTCAGCTGAGAAGCAATGCCTAATTTGGGCCCTCAAATTTGATGTTCCACTCAGCTTTTTTTCCGGGGTGGGGGGTCCAATTTTCCAAAGGGCCAGCTCAGAACTAACACTACAATGAGGCAGAGAGAGGTGAGTAAAGGAGCATTTCTTTTGGTGGGGAATAGAGATGGAAGGGGACATTGGTGGCTCAGTGGCTAAGACGCTGAGCTTGTCGATCAGAAAGGTCGGCAGTTCGTCAGTTCGAATCCCTTGGCCCCGTGTAACGGAGAGAGCTCCCGTTACTTGTCCCAGATTCTGCCAACCTAGCAGTAAAAAGCACGTAAAAAATGCAAGTAGCCAAATAGGAACCACCTTCCTATGGTGGGAAGGAACAGCGTTTCGTGCGCCTTCGGCGTTGAGTCATGCAGGCCACATGACCATGGAGATATCTTCAGACAGCGCTGGCTCTTCAGCTTTGAAACGGAGATGAGCACTGTCCCCTAGAGTCGGGAACAACTAGCAGATATGTGCGAAGGGAACCTTTACCTTTACCTAGAGATGGAAAGCAAGAAAACAACATTCTGAATTTGTAAGTTAGGTTGCTGAAGTCCAGCATGAGGAAGGATGTAAGCTCATCTCAATGTTGATTTAGTCGGAACGAATGGCACCACTTCTTCTTCTTCTTCTTCTTCTTCTTCTTCTTCTTCTTCTTCTTCTTCTTCTTCTTCTTCTTCTTCTTCTTCTTCTCCTTCTCCTTCTCCTTCTCCTTCTCCTCCTCCTCCTCCTCCTTCTCCTCCTCCTCCTTCTCCTTCTCCTTCACCTTTGCCTTGAAAGGTTCATAGCCATCTAGTTGGTCACCTCAGCTGGATTCAGTAGCTGTCCTTGCACCACTTCTTCTCACATCTCTTTCCATATAGACCATATCTTTCCATATAGACCATATATTGGTGCATTCAGGCTGGCATCGAACCTTTCTCAACCAGGACACTTGTCCAAAATCATCATTTCCTAGGAATGATGTAGCCCAGGGGTGGCCAACTTTGACAACTTTAAGTCTTGTGGACTTCAACTTCCAGAATTCTCCACATTGAAGTCCACAGGTCTTAAGTTTGGATACCCCTTGGTTGTGCCCCCCCCCCCAGCGGCCAGTGGAGCTGGCAGCAGAATCGGACAATGAGGAGGTTTGGGGAGGAGCATGGGCCAGTCCTGGAGGGTGGAGAAGGCTCGGACAAAGGCTCTGCATCGGAGGCAGAGACGGGACCAAGACCATCTGGCAGTGATCAGGAGCCTATGGAGCTAGACAGCAGTGAGGCAGAGGAACAGCTGGAGCCTGTTCCCAGTGTGCGCATGCGCAGAGCTCCCGAAAGAAAAGAACAACTCAGAAATCAGGGTGGACTTGGGAGTAAAGTCACAGGTAGAAGGTGATTGACCCCTCCCATAGGAAATAAAAGAGGAGCGACAGGGGAGGGGAATTTTGCAGGAAACAATTCATTCGGTCATTGGATTTGTTTCAGGAGTGTGAAGATCTGTCTGTGAATCTCAGGGACTCTGTGCCAAGTCTTTCCTTGCACAGCGCCTCATTTGGAAAATATTTACAGGGCAGCTTTCCAAGATCACAAATATTCCCTTGAAAGACTGTTTGCAAGGTCTTTGCTGAATGTGAATGAGAGAAACGCATATTCATTTAATAAAAGAGGCTTTGTCAGGACCAGGACTCTGTGTCAGGCCTGCAATTATATTCCTTTTAGAATGTTGGCCTGCCACACTTTCTCTTATTTCAATGTGCTGTTTCATTAGTATAGTTGATGGGAGGGGGAATAGACAGGAGTAGGATTGTGGAATGTATTGTTATCATTCTTTTCTAGAAGCCAAGGTCGTCTTTTGTCTCCGCACTAGTACACCTGACCGGAAGCAGCTGGGTGTGGATGCCAGTGTGGAAGAAGAAGATTGGACCATGTGATGGATTGTGGGTGTGGGGACAAGGTCATGAACTTTTAACTGGGTGGGATTCTGATGTCATTTCCAGAATTGGGATTCCATAGCATAATGCCAAGATGTCTGATTTATTAAATTGGAACTTTAAGGATAGTTTTGCCTTGGTATCTGATTTAATTCTACATGATACTTGGAACGCTGACACTCTGCCTTCTGCTTTTTGGGGAAGCCTAGGTCAGAACACCCCTGATCTAGCCTTTTCAAAGAGTGGGGCAAAACTTTATCTTTACAGCCACGTTAAAAACAAGCAAATTCTTTTTAAAGTTTGTCTAATGCTCATCCAGGGACATAAAGTTTTCACATAGAAAAACGGGGATATCCATTTCGAGATTCCCCAGCTCAACATCTTTTTGCCAGATTGCTCCAATGTTAACACAATTTTGCCCATGGCATGAATGATTTATTAAGTGGCAATCACCACTGTGGTTGCGTTAGAGATGTAATTTTTCTATGTGCTCTACACATGTCATATTGTTGGCACAATTGGGCCCTTGTTTATACAGTTTATGCAGCAGAATTTCTCCCAAATAAATATTCACTCTTTAAAATGAGTATCAGTGGGGTTAATTGTTGTACTTATTGACTTATCATCAACAGCAAAGAAGAAAAACAAAAAACATTACCACATATTTCTATTTGTTATTTAGGCAGGTATTCAGTATTCAATGTAATAACCCTTGTGAGTTAACACAGAAGGTTACCAGGATAAAATAACCGACATGGAATTTAAATCTATTTTTTTAAAAAATCTAGATCACAAGTTAACAAACTTAGCAATGTTGTCTAAGCGCTACGGTAGGCATAGGTAAAGGTTCCCCTCGCACATATGTGCTAATCGTTCCCAACTCTAGGGGGCAGTGCTCATCTCCGTTTCAGAGCCGAAGAGCCAGCGCTGTCCGAAGATGTCTCCTTGGTCATGTGGCCGGCATGCCTAAGTGCCGAAGGCACACGGAATGCTGTTCCCTTCCCATCAAAGGTGGTTCCTATTTTTCTACTTGCATTTTTTACTTGCGTTCAAACTGCTAGGTTGGCAGAAGTTGGGACAAGTAACAGGACCTCACTCCGTTATGCGGTGCTAGGGATTCGAACTGCTGAACTGCCGACCTTTCGACAAGCTTAGTGTCTTAGCCACCGAGCCACTGCATCCCTTAGGCATAATTGGCATAAACTCAGCTCTTGGATGAGTGAAAAGAGGAGATCCTGAATATGAAGGTTAGACTAGTAAACTGGGGGTGGTGGGGGAAAATGACATCTAATAAAGTAATTGGCCCCCCAAAAAAACCCCAGTTTCATGAAAGCACCAGGACAGGGATGGGCAACTATGGCAAACTTATGACTTATGGACTTCAGTTTCCAGCATTCGTGAACCAGCCATGCTAAATTATTCAATTCCTGGAGAAGAGTCACAGAGGTTACAAAATAACAGAGTTCAAAGGGACTTTGGAGATTTTTCTAGTCCAAGTTCACAATGGCTTAGGAGTCCTAGTGTCAGCGTTCCAAGTATCATGCAGAATTAAATCAGAGCCCAAGGCAAAACGATCCTTTTTGTTCCAATTTAATAAGGCAGACACCTTAGGCACATCTGTGTTAACCCCAATAGTGGAAATGACATCAGAATTCCACCCAGTTAAAAGTTCATGAGCCGAGGTGGCGCAGTGGGTAGAGTGCAGTACTGCAGGCCACTTCAGCTGACTGCTAGTTCAGCAGTTCAGCGGTTCAAATCTCACCGGCTCAGGGTTGACTCAGCCTTCCATCCTTCCGAGGTGGGTAAAATGAGGACCCGGATTGTTGTTGGGGGCGATATGCTGACTCTGTAAACCGCTTAGAGAGGGCTGAAAGCCCTATGAAGCGGTATATAAGTCTAACTGCTATTGCTATTGTCCCCACACCCACAATCCATCACATGGTCCAATCTTCTTCTTCCACGCTGGCATCCACGCCCAGCTACTTCCGGCCAGGTGTGAAAGTCCGGAGACAAAGGATGACGTTGGCTTCTAGTAAAGAATGAAAACAATACATTCCACAATCTCACTCCTGTCTATTCGCCCCTCGCATTGACTATACTTAAAGAAACAGCATAATGAAATAAGAGAAAGTGTGGCAGGCCAAAATTCTAAAAGGAATATAAATGCAGGCCTGACACCTAGGAGTTGAAGCCCACAAGTCATAAAGTTGCCGTGATTGTCTACTTGTGCACCAGGAAGTGAGCTGAACTCTAAAAAAAACTTTTGTTTTTTACCTTTTTGTGAAAGTTCCACTGTATTTGTGGCATACGACACTTCCTCTATCCTCCCAATCGACTGACATTTTAATTTCTCTTCAATTAAATCACTTTAGGTCACTGTAAGAAATTAAAATGATGCCTCCCACACAGTTCCATCCCGAGCACAGCTGATTTCTGACTAATCTTGCACTTTCTCTGAAGTATCTTCCCATGCAAAAGAAGGTCACGCTTCTTCTAGTGTGCCTGAACATTTCGTTGCAATGTTTCCTGCCGAGGTTCTGACTTAATGGGATGATGAGAGATGGTGAAAGGGATTCATAACACATTTTTTCCCTACTCTTTTTAATCTTCCCTGGATGATCACACCTCTCCGTTTGAATAAGGCCCAGTATGAATATCCTCTTCACAAGGTCTTTCTTAAGCTTTAACAAGACTTGGAGGCTAGGACTGCAAACCCCCAGAGAGATGATCATACAGTGGAAAACTATGCCATTCCCACATACCTCTTTACAACTTCATAATTCAGCACAAGAATATCCTATCACATCCCTGAAGTTAACTTTGTGCTGGAAAGAAAGAAAGAAAGAAAGAAAGAAAGAAAGAAAGAAAGGAAGGAAGGAAGGAAGGAAGGAAGGAAGGAAGGAAGGAAGGAAGGAAGGAAGGAAGGTCAGACACCAAGGTTTTTTTTTTCATTCCTTGCCATGAACTTCTAAAAAAAATGGTGTATAAAGTCTGTCTAAAGGCGTGTATATTCTAGTGAAAAGAAGAACTAGGGATGACATGATAGCAGTCTTCCAATATTTCAGGGGCTACTACAAAGAAGAGAGTGTCCTCCTATTCTCCAAATTACCAGAAGGTAGAACAAGAATCCATGCATGGAAACTAATCAAGGAGGAAAACAACCTAGAACTAAGGACAAATTTCCTGACAGTGAGGACAATTAATCAGTGGGACGGCATGCCTCCAGAAAATGTGGGTGCTCCATCACTGGAGGCTTTTAAGAAGAGACTAGACAATCATTTGCTCTCATGGTCCGGGGTCTCCTGTTTGAGCAAGAGGTTGAACAAGAAGACCTCCAAGGCCCATCCCAACTCAGTCATTCTGTTTAAAGTCAAGATGCAGAACTTGTCGATGGATCTACTCAATATTGATGGTGGGGTACTTTTTGGAGTCCAGCTGTTAAGAAATATCTGTCTTATACAACACTAGCTGGATACTCATGCTTCGCAACAAGCGGATCGGGCTATGCTGGAGAAATTTGCTCACTGGTGGTCGGTGATTGAAACACATAAGGGAATATCGCTCCCGTCACCTTGAGTCCGGAAGCAGTTCCATAGGTGGAAGGTGTAGACATTTTAATGAGGTACCGACATTTAGTACTGTAAGGCGCCCCAGACTGCTCCTGAGTGAAGGAGTGGAACGTCCGCCAGTTTGAACTGAGGCAAGTTGGAACAGAGTTCTTTTCAGGTGGGGAGGGGGGAGTAGAATGTCTAACTCCTTAGCATCAGAGCGTGTTAATACAAGGCAACTGGCAGTTGAAACAGAGTTCTTTTCAGATGGGGAGGGGGAGTAGAACTCCTTAGCATCAGAGCGTGTTGATTACTGTATAAGAAATACGAATGACCCAATGGTCATTTCGAAAGATCCTTTCTTAGTGAGCACCTAGAAGCCACGTAGGAACACACGCACAAAATTTCAAATTTGTAGGCTTTACGGTTCCATAAATTTCGTGACGGGTGAGTGGTATTTGGCTTTTATATATATAGAGAAGATGATGGAGGAGAAGAAAACTGGAGAAATGAGAATATAGAAATTAATGTGTAAACGGTAAGAAATTAATCTGTACAGCGTGGGGTGGTGGTGGAAAGGCGAGTGTGCCTTTGCTTATGTTCCATGTAAACCAATTTCCTGTTGGCAGGTAGACAGCAGCACTGTCTGTCTATTTATGTACCAAATGGGATAGATCTCCGCAGCCCTAGCTTCTCCTTGCCAGCAAGATTTTGGCAGAGATTCTCTTCCTTCAATAAAGAAAGTGCCCATTTGTCTGCGCTTTGCTGTAAGGAGACCATGGTGAAATGTGTTTAGTGAATGCACGAGAATATTGCATTCTTGTTACATTCCCACTTTTAGGACTAAGCTTGTTGGAGGGGGGGGAGAGGGAGAAGTGGGGAAAGACCCACGCTGGCTGTACCCTTCCTTAGTAAATAGGGTGCATAGTGTGTGTGTGTCTGTGTGCGTGCGTGTGTGCGTGTGGTAATTAGGCTTTTGTGCCCGACAACTCCAGAGAATGCTGTTAATGGAAAAGGTTCTCACAGCCTGGTCTTTGAGGAATCTTTGTAGCGGTGGTACAATAGCAACAAAACAACACTGTACCACAATTGCTGCAAAGAAACATTAAGTGTTTTTTTCCCCTTAATGCACTTATCTTAAACGATCCCATTGTATTTATTATAGTTATTATAGTTTCTGGGATGCAATATATGAGGCAGTTCCCCTACTGGGCTATAAATGGCACCAACAATTTTCCCAGTTCTTTGCATTTTTTTTTACACCTCTAGAATTAGCAGATGTTTATCGTGGTTGGTCACGTAGCCAGCCAGATGTTTAGACTAGATTTTGGCCTTTTTCTTTCTCTAACTGTGCGCTTCGCAAGGACCTGAGATAGACGGATGTGGATGTTTGATGGTGTTAGGGGGGTCTTGTCACAGGATGTAAGCTGTTGTCAATAAAGCTGCCTTTCGCAATTGACCGATGGTGATTTTTGTCAATGCCAACGATGGTATTCAAGTGGTGCTCCAGTTGTTTTGAGATTGCACCCAAGGCGCCTGTTTACTATTGATAACACCTGGGCTTTCTTTTGTCACAGCTATTCTATTTCTATTTTCAGGTCTTTTATATTTTATTGTTGTTCGTCAAAAAAACTTACAAATATTTACTTCCCTCCCCCAACTTTCCCCCTCCAACCCCCCCCAACCTCCCCCCCCCCCGACTTCCCAGAACCAATACAGGATATAAATCTTTAACAAAAACATTCTAAAATAAACTTTAAAAAAAGTTAATATCATCTTTCATTTGAGCTTTAACTCCTCTTTGCTAGGCTAGCTCTAAACAGATTATATCATTCCTTGTTTTTTCAATCATAAACTATCTGGAATTTCTTAGTCCCGCATTTATTTTGAGTATAGTCAATCCATCTTCTCCACTCCAGTTTATATCTCTCGTTTGAGTGATCCTTGAGATATGCTGATATTTTAGCCATCTCTGCTAGGTTTGTTACTTTCAATGTCCATTCTTGAATAGTAGGCAAGTCTTCCTTCTTCCAGTATTGCGCCACCAGCAGTCTAGCTGCGGTTATTAATGTTGTTGATGTTGATGTTGATTTTATTTATATGCTGCCCTTTTCCCCCGAAGGGGACTCAGGGCGGCTCACAACTCAACCAGGGAAGGGGGATACAAACAAGAATTTAAAACGACATAAACAACAATGCATAATTAAAACACAACAGTCATACCAATTTGAGACGGGGGCAACAATTCTTTAGCCCCAGACCTGTCAGAACAGCCAGGTTTTAAGGGCTTTGCGGAAGGTCTGGAGGGTGGTGAGGGTTTGAATCTCCACGGGGAGTTTGTTCCAGAGGGTCGGAGCAGCCACAGAGAAGGCTCTCCTCCGAGTAGTCGCCAGTCGACACTGACCGGTGGATGGAATTCGGAGGAGGCCTAGTCTGTGGGATCTAATCGGTCTGGCGGAGGTAATTTACAGCAGGCGGTCTCTCAAGTACCCAGGTCCAATACCATGAAGGGCTTTATAAGTGATGACTAGCGCCTTGAAGCGTATCCGGAGACCAATAGGCAGCCAGTGCAGTTCGCGGAGGATAGGTGTTACGTGGGTGAACCGAGGCGCACCCACGATCGCTCGATTAAATGCAAAATCAGGTTTTCTTTTCTTTTTCTTTTGAGGCCACCAAATAACACCCCTGTGGAAGCACAGAAAACAAAGTCAGATGTTGAAAGTGGGTTTCAGATACCTGCCCCTGCCACCCCATCCTCACCCACCCCCCCAAAAAAAATCTCCTGTTTATTGCAAACAGGGTCTCTGACTCTGGCAACTTCTCCTGAATTCTAGTGTTCTGGGTTGTGTGTTAGCGACAGTAGATTTTCTACCCAACAGAAAGCAGAAGCAGAAAAAAGAAAAAAAAACCACAGACATTTCTCTGCCCATCTGCTCCAGCACTTCTCTTTGCAAGCCATTTGTCGATGGGCAGGTTGAACCTAAGGTGTTTTCCAGGGTCTTTGCCAAAAAAAATAAAAACAAAATGAGTTCAAAGGCTTGTGCAGTTAGCGGGCGATGCAAAATGCATGGGCAGCTTGATGTTTTATGGATGCGGCTTCCCTTAAAACAGGGCCCGTGGCTGTAATAATTGTGCCCAATTGCTATGCATGGCAAATGCAACCATTATCCATGCCCATTTGTGATGTGATGTTCCCCAGCTGAGCCTCAAGCTGGAGATACACCATCCAAGGCGTTGTTTCCAAAGGAAGTCCAGGATGTGATGAGAACACCATTGGCCTGTTTTCTCCACTTTGATACTCGCTCTTATGCAACTCCTGGAGGAGAGTTACAGAACGTACCGAACAGCGGAGTTGGAAGGGACCTTGGATGTCTTCTGGTCCGGTTCCACCACAAAACCGCGTTCGACTAAACCGCGCTCGACGAAACCGCGTAGCTGACGACATCAACAGGGCGACAACAGCATGAAGACAGAAACACGCTGTAAACGCTAAACCTAAAATTAATCCCTAAACCTAAACCTAACCCCCCTAAACCTAATCCTAAACCTAACCCTAAACCTAACCCTAAACCTAACCCTTAACCTAACCCTAAACCTAACCCTAAACCTAACCCTTAACCTAACCCTAAACCTAACCCTTAACCTAACCCTAAACCTAACCCTAACCCTAACCATTAACCTAACCCTAACCCTAACCCTAACCCTAACCCTTAACCTAAACCTAAACCTAACCCTAACCCTTAACCTAACCCTAACCCTAACCCTAACCCTTAACCTAACCCTAACCCTAACCCTAACCCTTAACCTAAACCTAAACCTAAACCTAACCCTTAACCTAACCCTAAACCTAACCCTAACCCTTAACCTAACCCTAACCCTTAACCTAACCCTAAACCTACCCCTAACCCTTAACCTAACCCTAACCCTAACCCTAACCCTTAACCTAAACCTAAACCTAATCCTAACCCTTAACCTAACCCTAAACCTACCCCTAACCCTTAACCTAACCCTAACCCTAACCCTAACCCTTAACCTAAACCTAACCCTAAAGCTAACCCTAAACCTAACCCTTACCTTAAGTTGAATCGGCTTGTTTTCAAAGCACTATTTAAAGCGCCCTTCTTTCTCCGCGCTGGCTGTTGTCGCCCTGTTGATGATGTCAGCGATGCGGTTTAATCGGGCGCGGCTTAGTCGAGCGCGGTTTTGTCCTGCCACGTTCTGGTCCAACCCCCTGTTTGAACAGGAGACCCCATTCCATTCTGCCAATCCCTTCTTAAAACCATCCTGTGAAGGAGCACCCACAGCTTCTGGAGGCAAGCCATTCCATTGATTAAGTGTTATTGATGGGGCAATAAATCTCTCACTATCATGGTGGCATGGTGGCGCAGTGGTTATAATGCAGCACTGCAGGTTGATTTTGCAGCAGTTCGATTCTCACCACCTCAAGGTTGGCTCAGCCTTCCATCCTTCCGAGGTTGGTAAAATGAAGACCCAGATTGGTGGGAGTAAGATGCTGACACCGTAAACCGCTTAGAGAGGGTTGTAAAGCACTTGTTCTGACCTAGGCATCCTAAGAGCAGGAAGGAAACTCCTTGTCCCGATAAAAATCTCTTTTATTAATTTACCGTGAATTCTGCTCATTCACATCCAGCAAAGTCTTTCAAGGGAGGATTTACAGTCACAGACCTTATCTGGCTTGGAGAGCTGCCAGGCCGATCTCTGCAGAACTTGGCCAGGAGTCTCGGAGAGTCATGAACCAATTAAGCGAACTAATTGTCTCCTGCAAACTCCACTCCCCTTTCGCTCCTCTTTTGTTTCCTCTGGGAGGGGCCATTCATCGTCCACCTGTGTGGCCTTACTCCCAAATTGTACCCTATTCTTTAGCTGTTCCCTTTGTCTGGC
Organism: Thamnophis sirtalis; assembly: GCF_051295495.1. Lineage (NCBI taxonomy): Eukaryota > Metazoa > Chordata > Lepidosauria > Squamata > Natricidae > Thamnophis > Thamnophis sirtalis. The sequence continues at coordinate 45,576,640 of NW_028261394.1, forward strand.
AACTCTGTGTATGCGCACACTGGGAACAGGCTCCAGATGTTCTTCTGCCTCACTGATGTCTGACTCTGAAGGCAGCTGATAACTGTCAGACGGCCCTGGCCCCCTCTCTGCCTCCGACACAGAGCCCTCATCTGAGCCTTCCCCAGCCTCCAGGACTGGCCCAGGTTCCTCCCCAACTTCCTCACTGTCTGAATCTGCTGGCAGCCCACAACAACACTTGAAGTGGTATATAAGTCTAAGACCTATTGCTATGATCTCCCTTAGATCCAGAGAGGAGGGGTGCATCCCCACTGTGATTTACATGCGTTCTAGACTTTACCTGCATTACATATTCAGGCTGGCTCACTTTTGTATGTGTTTTAATCTTCCTAGCTGCTCTCGGTTTTGCAGTCAGATACCACATATTTATAATAACATTTTTATGCTCTTTTAGAATATGCTCTTCCCTCCCGCGAAAGGGCATGGGAGAAAGACTGCTTGCGGAATATTTGAAAACTGTCAACAATATCTCCCCTTGATCTTCTTTTCATCAAGCAAATTCATGCAGCCTTTTCCTTCGGCGACTCATTTCATTAACCACGTCAGTGTTGTGGTATCCTTTGACACTTGTCAATATCTTTCTAGAAGATTGGGGCACTATCAGGAATAAATCACTGACATCAAAGGATAAAATCCCTCCATAACTCATCTGTTGAAGACTTCTCAGGAGAAAAAAAAAGAGGTGTAGAAGTCCTTCTGATCTCCTCTCTCCCGTCCTGAGTTTTGTCGAAACTTTCTGCCAGGGAGAACTCCTCTAAAATATGGATTACCCTATTTTTGGGAGTATAAGACACACTTTTCCCCGCTTTATAAGAGGGTGAAAATTTGGATGCATCTTATACATCGAATGTAGCCCCATCCACACGCTGGCCAGCAGGAATTTGCCTCCTTGCAGCAAACAGCAAACAGCCTGTTTCAGCTTCAGTGTAGCCTGATTAGCACAAGCAGCTGATTGTCATTGGATCAGTCTCCCATCCATCAGCTTTTTCAGGCTGCAGGGATTGCCATAGCCTATGGCCGCCTCCATGCTCCATATTTTTGGCCTCTGCGTGTCCCATTGTCCCAGTGGTGCGTTTCAAAAAATTTTCGAACCTAGTCTGTGGGTGTGGCCTCCTTTGTGGGAGTGGCTTGCCAGCCATGTGACCTGGTGGGAGTGGCTTGCTGGCCATGTGTTTTCTTTCTTTCTCTCCCCCCCCTCTCTCCTTCCTTTTGTCTCTCTGTCCCTTTTTCCTTTTTTTCTTTCATCTCTCTCTCACTTTTTCTTTTTTCTTTTTTTATTTCTTTCTTTCTTCCTTTCTTTCTCTTTCTCTTTCTCTCTCTGTGTGAGTCTGTCTGTCTGTCTGTCTCTCTCTCTCTCTCTCTCTCTCTCTCTCTCTCTGTGTGTGTGTGTGTGTATGTCAGTGGTGGGTTTCAAAAATTTTTGGAACCTCTTCTGTAGGTGCGGCCTGCTTTCCGGGTCCACTGGTGGAACCTTTTCTAACCGGTTCAGTAAATTTGACAAACCCGTTCTACCGAACTGGTGAGAACTGGTAGGAACCCACCTCTGCATTGTCTGCACATTCTGATCCCTGCCGACCAGAATGGAAACTGAAACTGTTGTTTTGTTGTTTGCTGCAAGCAGGCAAATTGCTGGGAGGCAGAAGCAGATTTCCCCCCCCCCTTGTTTTCCTCCCCAAAAGCTAGGTGCATCTTATACTTCAGAGCCTCTTATATTTCAAAAAAATATGGTAATTCTTTTTCACAAACCAAGTTTTCTCATTTTAATTTGCTTGTCTTGCCACTGGGGTGGATCCCGATGAAGAAGTAGCGAGTGACTATATTTGTTTGCAGTACAGTCTAAAGTCTCAGTGAATGTGAGTGAGAAAGAGAGAGAGGTGGGATTCCAACAGTGAACTAAGCTATGGTGGAGATGGCTTTGTTTTGCTTTGTAAAATATGCTTAGCATTTTTCTGAACTGCAGCCAGCAGTGGCTTATTCAACAAGGTAAAAATGAAAACAAAAACTTTTGGCATAGAATATGGATGAAGCCAGCCAAGGAAAGAAAAAAAAGAATCTGGGATGAAGCCCGTCCATCTAGAATCCTGTAGGCTTATAGCGAGAAGATAAAAAGGAAACGGTTATTTTTGAAATATTTTTGCCTCCCATTTTAAACTTCCGTGAGTCCATCTGAAATCCCATTTCATCATGGAAACTTTTCTGCAGAAAAAACGTCTCGGTTTGGAAAGTGGAATGCTGAGTTCTTGTTATTGCTCATCATCAGGACACCTTGATTTGGTCTCTGGGCTCACTTGCAACCAGCTTGCTTACCACTGGCCTTCTGGACTATGGGTCAGGGTTTGGGGGTTCCAGCTCATTCCTGAGCCTAGGTGTTCAATTTTTCACCTTGCACAATATCCTATCCTATCCTATTTATCCTACCCTACCCTATCCTACCCTACCCTACTCTACAAGGTGGCACAGTGGTTAGGGTGTAGTACTGCAGGGCACTTCAGCTGACTGTTATCTGCAGTTCAGCGGTTCTAATCTCACCGGCTCAAGGTTGACTCAGCCTTCCATCCTTCCGAGGTGGGTGAAATGTGGTTTCTTTCCTGATTATTAAATGAAGCAGCACCTGACAGTGTGTTTGTGTTTTATGTAGAGCCGAGGTGGCGCAGTGGTTAAATGCAGCACTGCAGGCTACTTCAGCTGACTGCAGTTCAGCAGTTCGGCTGTTCAAATCTCACCGGCTTAGGGTTGACTCAGCCTTCCATCCTTCTGAGGTGGGTGAAATGAGGACCCAGATTGTTGTTGGGGGCGATATGCTGACTCTGTAAACCGCTTAGAGAGGGCTGAAAGCCCTATGAAGCGGTATATAAGTCTAACTGCTATTGCTATTGCTATTGCTATTATGTACAATGTACACTGAAAATGGCATTTAATTCCGTTGCACGAGGTGCAATGACAACAAAGTCAACTAAACTACACTGAAGAAGGCTCAATGGGATTATTTCCCATTTTTATTCAACCCTAACGATAAGGAAGAACATGGCGGACAAAGAATTACAGTAGAAGTGAGTTTGTGTGCTTTACACACAAGATACGCGAAGTGCGATTCAGTAACAGGAGAAGCTCTTTGTCGAATAATAGATCGATGGGACAGGTGGAACTTTATTTATTTTTTTTAAAAAAGGAGACACAATAAACACATTCACAATCTGAATGGGTAAAAAAAAAAGAAATACAGAAGAGAACAGAAGAAGCCCTTCTGGGTATGATTTGTTCTCCCCTAGCAAAAACAACAGCAGCAACAACAGAAACCAAGAAAGGTTCGCAAGGAAGAATAGAGGGGGAGGTTGGGAAAGTTGCTCTCAACATTCAAAAGAGTTCTTTCCAGATGCCTAAAAGGAATTGGGGAGGGGGGGAAGAAACAATAAAAGAGAGAACTCCTCCACTACCTACTCAGTCGAACGCGATAACACAATTATGCGGAACAAAGGAAAGTTGGAATGACTCAATTCCTATTTCAACCGTCTCTGAAAATTGTACTGAAGTCGAAGAAACAGACGCAATTGATGTTGGGGACTGAAAGAAGCGCGGGTGAGGAATATCTATAAACGTTGAATCCATCTGCAGCTCGAGGGCAAGTTGAATTTCCATCTATGGGGCTAAAGAAACGATCTGGATGACATTCTCACGAGAAACATTACAAAACTGTCCAAGCGCCACGGGATAGCAATAGCAGTTAGACTTATATACCGCTTCATAGGGCTTTCAGCCCTCTCTAAGCGGTTTACAGAGTCAGCATATCGCCCCCACAGTCTGGGTCACCTCGGGATGGAAAGTGACAGGGGTGTCTGCAGAGGTGTGTGATCAAAAATCCAATGTGTGGTCACCACAATAGCAGTTAGACTTATATACCGCTTCATAGGGCTTTCAGGCCTCTCTAAGCGGTTTACAGAGTCAGCATATTGCCCCCACAGTCTGGGTCCTCATTTCACCCACCTGGGAAGGATGGAAGGCTGAGTCAACCTTGAGCCGGTGAGATTAGAACCACTGAACTGCAGATAACAGTCAGCTGAAGTGGCCTGCAGTACTGCACCCTAACCACTGCGCCACCTCGGCTCACAAAAGATTGTGAATCTATCTGTAGCCCTCAACTTACGATCATTCGCTTAAAGACCATTCAGAGTTAACTACAGTATTGAAAAAAGCAACTTGTGGCCGTTTTTCCACACTTATGACCATTGCAGTAGCTTGTGTCAGCGTTCCAAATACCATGTAGAATCAAATCAGAATCGAAGGCAAAACTATGCTTAAAGTTCCAATTTAATAAAGCCGGCATGTTGGCACATAGCTGTGGGGATCCCAACTCTGGAAGTTACATCAGAATCCCACCCAGTTAAAAGTTCATGATCTTGTCCCCACACCCACAGTCCATCACATGGTCCAATCTTCTCCTTCCACGCTGGCATCCATGCCGAGCTTCTTCCGGTCAGGTATGAAAGTGCGGAGACAAAAGATGACCTTGGCTTCTAGCAAAGAATGAAAAACAATACATTCCAAAATCCTACTCCTTCTAATCCCCCCTCCCATCGACTATACTTAAAGAAACCGCATAATGAAATTAGAGAAAGTGTGGCAGGCCAAAATCCTAAAAGGAATATAAATGCAGACCTGACAGCTCGATGGCCACGTGGTCAACATTGGTACACTTGGTAATTGGTTCAGATTTATGATGAGTCCCTGGGTGATGTGACCCCCTTTTGCGACCTTCTAACAAGCAAAGTCAATGGGGAAGCTGTATTCATTTAACAAGCGTGTGGCTAACTTAACAACTGCAAGGATTCACTTGACAATGGTGGCAAGAAAAGTCATGAAATGGGTCAAAATTCATTTAGAGTAGAATAATAGAGTTGGAAGGGACTTTAGAGGTCTTCTAGTCCAACCCCCTGCTTAGGCAGGAAATCCTACACCACTTCAGACAAATGGTTATCCAACATCTTCTTAAAAACTTCCAGTGTTGGAGCATTCACAACTTCTGGAGGGAAGTTGTTCACATTAAACTGGTTGCTCTAACAATCAGGAAATTGCTCCTTAGTTCCAGTTTGCTTCTCTCCTTGATTAGTTTCCACCCATTGGTTCTCGTTCTACCCTCAGCTGCCTTGGAGAATAGCTTGACTCCCTCTTCTTTGTGGCAACCCCTGAGATATTGGAAGACTGCTATCATGTCTCCCCTAGTCCTTCTTTTCATTGAACTAGACATACCCAGTTCCTGCAACCGTTCTTCATATGTTTTGGCCTCCAGTCCCCTAATCCTCTTTGTTGCTCTTCTCTGCACTCTTTCTAGAGTCTCAAAATCTTTTTTTACATCGTGGCGACCAAAACTGGATGTTGGATTTAACCATGGCCTCACTGAGCAATAGAAATTTTGGGCTGAGCTGTGGTCACACGTCAAGGACTACCTCTATCCATTTGAGGGGTGGGCTTTAATTCCATAGCTGTGACCACCAATTTGGCCATATGGGTGTGGCCACCAATGTGACTTCATGATTGTGGCCATCTCTTCTTCATGCAGCTGTAGATGACTGGAGATTGATGGGATCCAAAGGGCTTCTCCTAATTGGCACGACTTTACATCCCTAATCTAATATATCTTTTGACGGTCCCTTCCCAACGTCCTGCTACCGGTGTGACCAGGAGACATTTACATTTTATTTTGATTAGTTAAGTTCAGATGAGTGTTAATTGCATCCGGCGAAATTGGAGGAATCCCGGGCCAGGGAGGCACGTCAATTTCCATTCTACATTGTCTACGATGATTACTAAATACAGGGAATGTGATCTGTGGTTTTTGTCTGCCGTTCTGGCTCTTATTTTAAGAGCTAGCTGTGCTTCATATATCTCGCCTCTGTGTATTAAAATCAAGGCAGATCATTGCTATTCAGGCACAGGCCCTCCGGCAATGGGAAAATGAATGTAAAAATTTCCAACTCGGCACTGACCAAGCACATTAAATCTCTCCCAACCCCATACAAACAATGATATCCAGCAATTTGCATCCAATTCCAGCAATGTGTGTGTGTGTGTGTGTGTAGGGGGTGGGGAGAGATAGAACAGATGGAGGAGCAGCAACAGCCAGCCTATAGGACCCAGTCTCAGGGTGGAAAGCTGAAGAAATATGGTTGGCCCATCAGGCATGAAATTCAAAGCAGAATCTAAAGTCAGCAAGCAGAGGTCAAAGGACTAATGTTTGGAATTGCATTGGTTTTCAGGAGGATGTTTAGGTGGGCCTTGCTCCAACGGAGTGACCCAGAAGGCAATACATTCTGCTTGGTAAAGTGGGTTTCCAAATGAAGATTCCTAAAGCACGTCAACATTTCCAGGACAGTAGTGTCCTTCAGCTGTAGCTTCAGGGGCATCCACAGAGTATGACCCGCAGATGGCAGCAGTAGAAGCTCTGCTTGTTTTTAATGTGCGCTGCATGCGTGAACACTCAAATATAGGCGGAACATCAATTGCAGCATCATAGCAATAGCAACAGCCCTTAGACTTATATACTGCTTCGCAGCCCGCTCTAAGCAGTTTACAGAGTTAGCATGTTGCCCCCCAACAACCTAGGTCCTCGTTTTACTCACCTCGGAAGGATGGAAGTCTGAGTCAACTTTGAGGTGGTCAGGATAAAACTCCTGGCAGTGCGCAGAGCTAGCCTGCAATATGGCATTCTTAACATTGCACCAACAAGGAAGGAAGGAAGGAAGGAAGGAAGGAAGGAAGGAAGGAAGGAAGGAAGGAAGGAAGGAAGGAAGGAAGGACTAGCAATAACACATATACTGCTTCACAGTGCTTTCCAGCCCTCTCTAAGCAGTTTACAGAGTTGGCCTCTTGCCCTCAACAATCTGGGTCCTCAATTTATCCGCCTCGGAAGGATGGAAGGCTGAGTCAAGTTTGAGCCTGGGGATATTCGAACTGCCAAATTGCAGTCAGCTGGCAGTCAGCAGACGTAGCCTGCAATACTTCACTGTAACCACTGCGCCACCGTGGCTTATGCCCCGATCTTGAATTTCTTTAAATCAGACCTGGTGGTGGCATGATGCTGCAATTTTTTTTTTTGAGTGGACTTGCTTACATTTTGTTGATAAGAGGTCCGAAGCGCAACCACATACAGTAACATACATGGAGAGAGAAAGATCAGGGGTGTCAAATTCAATTTCATTGGGGGGGGGGCGCATCAGGGTTGTGTTTGACTTCGGGGGAGCTGAGTGGAGCATGGCCAAGGTGGGTGTGACCAGCTCGATGTGACTCGTGTCAGGGGCACCTGTGGTAGCCCGAGCATTCTGCCAATGAAAATGGAGCTTGGGAGGGCCGCGTGCCGCACTTCTAAGCTCCATTTTCGCTGGCAGAGTTGCAGAAGGCCGTTGCATCCAAAAACAGAGTTCGGAAGAACCATACATGGGGTTGCCCTTGAAGAGCACCCGGAAGCTTCAACTGGTCCAGAATGCAGCTGGCCGGGTTATCATGGGGGCACCTAGTTGCTCCCATGTTACACCCCTTTTAGGCGGCCTGCACTGGTTGCCGGTTGTCTTCCGGATCCAATTCAAGGTACTAATTATGACCTTTAAAGCGCTCCATGGCTTAGGCCCAGGGTACCTGCGAGACCACCTACTGCCACCGGTAGCCCCCCACCGTCCAGTGCGATCCCACAGAGTTGGCCTTCTCAGGGTGCCGTCGGCCAGACAGTGTCGGCTAGCGACCCCCATGGGGAGAGCCTTCTCTGTGGGAGCGCCTTCCCTCTGGAATGAGCTGCCCCCGGAGCTTCCTATAATCCCCGACCTCCGGTCCTTCCGACGCGCCCTAAAAAGTTGCCTTTTCCAACAAGCCGGCCTGGCCTGAACAAAACAAATCAAAGTATTAATTATTGTTAACTTTAATTTGAATTCTTTTTAAAAAATGTGTCATTGTTAATTTTAATTGGGTTTAACTTTTGTAGTATGTGTTTCTTTTAATGTTGTACGCCGCCCTGAGTCCTTGGGAGAAGGGCGGCATATAAATCGAATAAACCTCAAACCTCATATGCAGCCCTCCTGAGCTCCATTTTTTTCCGACAGAAGAATCACAGGTCAGTCCTTCGCTGTTTCCAGGGCAGCCCTGCAGGCCAGGTCTAAACATCCCACTGGCCAGATTCGGCCCGCGGCCCTTGAGTTTGACACCCCTGCTGTAGATCAATAGCTAGGGATGTTATGCAAAGCTGGTGTTGTTTCACTCAAGTTGCACTGACCATATTCACCAACGAGCAGGTCATGTAGCTTCTCCAGATGTTGCAAAGTGACAAGCCACTTGCCTCCGTCATGTTAGCGAGGCTGCTGGCAACTGTCATTCATCACCATCTGAATGGACACAGGCATGCTAAGAACAGGGTCGACGTGTCCCTCTTTCTAGGGTTTCATAATCTAAAGTGAAACAATTCCAGTTGCAAAATGAATGAGTGAATAACTGAAAGCCGATAGGGCAGGCATTAAATGAAACCCAGTTCCTCCTTGTTCAGAGAACAGGACGTGTTATTTTCTACGGTAAATCATAACCTGAGACTCTCTCGTGATGATTGTCTATGAAGTGTGAAGAGTTTTGTCTCTCCTTAGACTGACAGGATTGGTTTCCATTAGGGCAGTGAGGTTGGCACACCTGCCTATTTCTGACACCTCATGAATAAACATATGTTCAGGTATAAGTCCTTGTAAACCTCCATGCAGCTCTATGGAATAACTTACATTGTTATGCGATTTAACAAGCCCGGGTTGCAGAAGTCAAATCTGTTGGCTTTCAAAGTTATTTCACTTGACGTTCTCTAAATTCCCCCACTCTTAAAATTCAAGAAGAACCAAGCAGCCAATGAATGCTTATTCTTCTCTGAAGTCCTTTCGTGTGTAATTCGAAATTGTCTCCCAAAATAAGAACTGGAGTTTGTTCTTTTTAAAAAAATAAAAAATCATAATTCTCTTCCTGCCAGAGGCACTTAGTTGAACCACGATGCCATCCAGTTCTTAAACCCCAGGGCACCGTATGACAAAAATAACTGCGGTCCAATATTTCCATCCATGCCAATATTTCCAAGGTCTGGTTGTTTAGTCTTCCCTCTTTCTCTTGAGATGGCTTCAGGGAAATATTGAGTCTGATGCAGTAACCCAACAGTTACACAACCGTCATACTATCATGATTGACTCCAATTAATGCAGGCAATTTTTTTTTTAAAAAAAGACCAAAGCCTACAAGGAGGATTACGGGCTGAAAGAAAGGAATTAAGAAAATCCACCGTTTTTAGTAGTGCCGAATTTAGTAGCGCGAGAATTTCCTAAGCGGTCATAGACAAGTCACCTTGATTTCACCTCTGCAGAGTGAAAGAGAAGACAAAACTTAGGCAACAGGGATAACATTGTTAGCAATAGCAATAGCAGTTAGACTTATATACCGCTTCATAGGGCTTTCAGCCCTCTCTAAGCGGTTTACAGAGTCAGCATATCGCCCCCAACAACAATCCGGGTCCTCATTTTACCCACCTTGGAAGGATGGAAGGCTGAGTCAACCTTGAGCCGGTGAGATTTGAACCGCTGGACTGCAGATAACAGTCAGCTGAAGTGGCCTGCAGTACTGCACCCTAACCACTGCGCCACCTCAGCTCTTGTTGAGTTCAACAGAGAGCCGTCTTTTTGGAGATGCTGCAATTAAGATCCAAATGTCCCCGTACATCTTTATTGATTCGCAGTTACTTGCATGTATTTTCCCCTCCTTGGGAGTAGCATTAGCTGGAGAAGAGCCAAGGTGGCGCAGTGGTTAAAAGCAGCACTGCAGGCTACTGCTAGATCAGCAGGTCAGCGGTTCAAATCTCACCGGCTCAGGGTTGACTCAGCCTTCCATCCTTCCGAGGTGGGTAAAATGAGGACCCAGATTGTTGGGGGCAATATGCTGACTCTCTGTAAACCGCTTAGAGAGGTCTGAAAGGCCTATGAAGCGGTATATAAGTCTACTGCTATTACCATCCAGGGGTGGGACTGAAAATTTTTAGCAACCGGTTCTCTGCCTGGTTGCTGGGTGGGTGTGGCAATGGGGGTGTGGCTTACTCAGCCTCCTGCACCATAGTAGGGAGGGCCATTTTCATCCTCCTCAGGCTCCAGAGACTTTCTTTGAGCCTCCGGGAGGACGAAAACATTCTCCCCCAGGCTCTGGAGACTCTGGAGGCCCCAAATAAAAAATTTTCTGGGCATGCACAGAAGCAAAAAAACAAGATGGCGGCGCCTATGGCGCCGCCCAGAGGACCAGTTTGGGGGCATGGCAGGCCTGGGTCGCTGCCGGTTCCAGCGACCCAGGTTGCCAAACCACAACCGGTTCAGCTGAACCAGTCCGAACCGGTGGGAACCCACCACTTCCTCTGATCCTGAAGCAAAACTGGGAGACGGAGTGAATAATTCCCCTGATGAAGAGAGATACTATAGAGAAAGAGTAGGATTAGAGGAAATTTTGCAATTTTTTCACACAATAGGAGTTACAAGCAACACTTTGGGGATCAACCCTTGAAGGCAGGATGTATCACCGAACAATCTTCTCAAGGTGTGATCCAAACAAACTGTTTAAAAGCCTACCAGCACGGGAGGCAACAGGAGCTCTGGAGATACCTAGCAGAATCAATGCTGATATATTCCTCTCCTGCTCTATTTAGCAAAAAGCAGTGAAAACGCTCTGAATAAAGGATGCAGGAGCCCCTCTGGGGTGTGTGTGTGTGAATACCAAGCAAATCTTCATCCTACTTTTAACCCTTTTAGACTTGTGTTTCAGGAACGAATACAGATTCCCGCACCCTCTCCCGCTCTAGAAAATATTATCTTTTTAATTTGATTTTTAGGAGGTGGAGAAGGGGGGACGAGTGGTCCCACCCTGATACGTTATAGACAGAGCAACATATTTTGCTTGATAACATATTGATTTTTAAACATTGGTATGCAAAGCTTTTAGTAAGTGCCAAAGTTCAGAGATGAATGTTTACATTTTTTTTAAAAAAAGGGGGGGGGGCACCAGAACAACCGCAGATCTGAAGAAAAGTGTCCATCATCTCAACTGAATAATGAATAGCTGGTGGGGGGGGGAGGGTGTTTTGTTTTGGAGAGATAGTAAGAAGCGAGTTGTCTTGCAGAACCCAAGTGTACATAGTGGAGATGAATGAATCGGCCCCTCTTCTCCTCTAGGTCAGTTTCATACATATTTAATCATAGCTCCATTCTACCAATTTCCACACCAATCTTCATTTCCAAGAGGGAAAGAAAAAGACACAGAAATGGCATTTATTTCCACATGAAGGCAATTTCCTCCAACACATATATTTGGTTTCCAATTTTTCATAACATACAGGTTTTAGGGGACTGCTTTTGTGGACAGAGGCATATATATTCTGTATATAGGATAGCAGTGCACCGCTATGTGCAGATGAAAGGCTGTTCTTTGAGAGAGAAGGATTGATTAAGCTGGTGGAGGAGTCAAGTAGGGGAATTAGTCTGGAATCATTACATAGGCACAAAGGAGAAGGTCTAATCTCCCTTGAATGCTGTTGAACATTACCTAGTTTGGCCCAGGTAAAAACTGGTAAATAGGCATGAGCAACAAAGGAGCTAATTGAACTCCTCTTATGTGGATCTGGTTATTTGGTCCTAAGAGTCAAGGATGTGTTGTGAGAACAGTGGTCACTATCGATGCAGAAAATAGCAATAGCAGCAATAGCAGTTAGACTTATATACCGCTTCATAGGGCTTTCAGCCCTCTCTAAGCAGTTTACAGAGTCATCATATTGCCCCCACAGTCTGGGTCCACATTTCACCCACCTCGGAAGGATGGAAGGCCGAGTCAACCTTGAGCCGGTGAGATTTGAACCACTGAACTGCAAATAACAGTCAGCTGAAGTTGCCTGCAGTACTGCACCCTAACCACTGTGCCACCTCGGCTCTTCTTTTATATACCGCTTCATAGGGCTTTCAGCCCTCTCTAAGCGGTTTACAGAGTCAGCATATCGCCCCCACAGTCTGGGTCCTCATTTCACCCACCTCGGAACGATGGAAGGCCGAGTCAACCTTGAGCTGGTGAGATTAGAACCGCTGAACTGCAGATAACAGTCAGCTGAAGTGGCCTGCAGTACTGCACCCTAACCACTGCGCCACCTCGGCTCACAAGGCAGTACAAATGGATATAGGTTTATTGTATGCTAATGCTCCCTACAAAAATCTGAACTACTAACAGTCAAAGCAAATTGGCGGCGGATAAGAGTCAGTGGAATTCACAGTGGGCTGGATTTAGATCTCTTGAGGGCACAAAGGGATTCAAGACGGACGACGCATTTGACTCCTCCCACGATCTCAGAATGGTCATCTCCTACAGTGAGGGCAGTAGCATCCATAACAAGCTACAATGAAGTCAAAATGACAGCACAGAAGTATAAGTATAATCCTTATTGTCATTGTACTTAAATACAAGGAAATTGGTTGGATGGGGCGTGACATTGCACAAATGCAGTGATTATGCATGTGTCATCATGAGCCTCTCCTTGAACATTTTGTGGATGTTGTGGGATGTGTGGGAATAAAGTGCATGGCGGTGTGGCCAGCTAGAAACCCCATAAATCAGATGGAGCAGAGAACCAACCAAAAGGACACCTTGGGAGGTATCAGTGGTGGGTTTCAAAAATTGTTCAAACCTACTCTGGGGGTGTGGCCTACTTTGTGGGAGTGGCTTGCCACCCATGTGACCGGATGGGAGTGGCTTTTCGCCCATGTGACCAGATATGAAGATGCCGACGACACTTGTCAGAACCACCTTAAATTACCTCCCACACAGCACTGGCATGCATAAGAATATGATGTAAACTTGTTTTTTAAAAGGCATCTTTGGTTTGCGTTAAAACAACTTCAACACACGCAATGTTCTGATTGCACCACAAGCGCAGTCGTCACCCTCACCTTCCACAGAGGCACTGAGTTTTATAAATAGGAGCATGATAGTGTAGAATAATCCTATCCAAGGACCAGTGGTGGGTTTCAAAAAATTTTGGGGACCTCTTCTGTAGGTGTGGCCTGCTTTCTGGGTCCACTGGTGGAACCTCTTCTAACCGGTCCGGTAGATTTGACGAACCGGTTCTACCGAATAGGTGCGAACTGGTAGGAACCCACCTCTGGGAGGTATCCACAAATGGAATTGTGCACAGGTGTTGGGTTGTGAGCCATGAATTTATTCTTTAAAGATTAAGGGACTGAATATTTTTTTTCACTTTCCTACCACTATTTTTTGACAGCATGTTGCTTGGTGAAGAGTTTTGGGCAGCCCTAATAACTCTTGATTGTTCTATTGGTTTTGTTTTTTTCCCTATGCTTAGATTGCTTTATGGACATGTTCCTACCAAAAAAAAAGGCTAACATTTATCTTCTCAATAGGGACTTTATCCTACAATGTAGTGATTATGAGGTCGGTTATTTGAAAGTAAGGATGTTTAGAAATACAGGCTAGACCAACTCTTAGAATGGAGTTTCAGCAAATAACTAAACACAATGGCTGATTTTTGAGGTTAGCTGTGACTGCAGAAGATAAATAGTCCCATCCTATTTATAGCCCACTATTTAAGTCTACACCCACTTTACTCCTCTGGCAGATGATCCATTTGTATAGCACAAAATATCTTGACCTATTAGGTGCTTGCTCTAAACACGCAGAGAAGAATACCCGACATTATATCTGCTCTTTTTTTCCTTCAGGTGTGCAATAAACTGCTCTATATAATGCCTATTGTAGTCGGGGAAGAAAAGGAATGAACTCCAAAGAGGTATTTCCACAATTCTGCCAGCATAAGCCAGAGCAAGCATCAAACATCGATCAAAACGCACGTATAACCTAACAAAAGCTAAAATTGCTGTATCTGCAGAGGGCCCTTTTCCCCTACCTCTGAATTGTTGCATGGGACAAAAAATAAATAAATGCCGCCCTTTCTCTTTTTTATCACACACAAAAAAAGGGTTGGCTATTTATATTAGCTACTGATATGTTCCAATATCTAAGGGGCAGCCGCAAAGGAGAGAGGTGGGGGTCAACGTATTCGCCATAGCCCCTGAAGGCAGGACAAAGAGAGATTGGACAAGAATCATTTGTTCAGAAGGGTAGAGGGTTTGAGTTTGAGTTTCATTTTATCTATATGCCGCCCTATTCCCTGCGGGATTCAGGGCGGCGCACAAACCCGAAGGGGGGGGGGGGAAGGGAAAAACACAAAAACTACACAAAAAGTACAGGGCATTTAAAAAACAACCAACAGCCACACGATTCGAGAGGGGAAGGGAACTCATCGACCCCAGGCCTGCCGACACAGCCAGGTTTTAACAGCTTTTCGAAGGCCTGGAGAGAGATGAGGGTCCGAATCTCTGCGGGGAGTTCGTTCCAAAGGGCCGGAGCCGCCACAGAGAAGGCCCTCCCCCGGGTAGTAGTCAGATGACATTGGCTGGTAGACAGAACCCAGAGGAGGCCTACTCTGTGTGATCTAATGAGTCTTTGGGAGGTAATTGGCAGCAGGCAGTCTCTCAAGTCGCAGGAGGTTGGACAAGACCTCCAAGGTCCCTTCCTATTCTGTTATTAGGATGTATTCAAGAACTGGTCTAGCAAAAGTTTTGGATGCCCTAGTTTGAAATTCAATATTACCTGCAGACCAGAGGTGGCTTCCTACCAGTTCGCACCTATTCGATAGAATCGGTTCATCAAATCTACCGAACCAGTTAGAAGAGGTTTCACCAGTGGAGCCGGAAAGCAGGCCACACCTACAGAAGAGGTTCCAAATTGAAACCCACCCCTGGTCCTTGGATAGGATTATTCTACACTATCATGCTCCTATTTCTAAAACTCAGTGCCTCTGTGGAAGGCAAGGATGACTACTGCGTTTGTGGTGCAATCAGAACATTGCGTGTGTTGAAGTTGTTTTAACGCAAACCAAAGATGCCTTTTGGAAAACAAGTTTACATCCTATTCTTATGGATGCCAGTGCTGTGTGTGAGGTAATGTAAGGTGGTTCTGACAAGTGTCGTCGGCATCTTCATATCCGGTCACATGGGCGGCAAGCCACTCCCATCCGGTCACATGGGTGGCAAGCCACTCCCACAAAGGAGGCCACACCCACAGAGTAGGTTCGAACAATTTTTGAAACCCACCACTGCTTCAGACAATTACTTGAAGACAATATTACTAATTGTCTGGCTTGAACCCAGAAGTGGTGATGAAAGCAGACCCAGAGGCCCTGACCAAGGCGGTCCTTCCATCCTGAAATTCACATTTCAAAAATCTCTCCTTACCCCACCGTCTAAGTAGCAAGCAAACTCTTTAAGGTGGACACAGAGGCAGACAGCTGAAGAATCAGAAGATGGAAGGTACAAATGGGGAAAGAGGAAGAAAAACATTTTAAAAAGTATGAAATAGAAAACAAGAAAGAGCAAGGAACATCTGGTGTTCATATCCCCCCAGCATGTGCTTTGAACACAAATATCTTTAATATCCTGACTATATCCTTAAGATGCTGGGATGAGATATTGATGTCTCTTAACATGGACCTAAGCAAATTAACTTTAATCAGTTGCTGTATTGTACAGTGCACGCAGTGTCAGCCTCTGGAAAAAAAAAAGGATAACATCTATCAATGTGTCATCTATCATGTATCTTATCTGTCTTTCTGGAAATCTATGGAGGTACTTGAATGATCTATGGAGATTGGGGGTTTGTTATTTTATTTAGAGTTCTATTTTTCTCGAGGTGAAGATGATGGATGAAGAAATGAGCTGAACTTTTGAGCTGGGGATCAACTCCTTGAAACCAGCAACCCTCAGCAACAGTATCAAAGTGGTTTCTCATTACATTCTTTGGGACTTTGGGACTTCCAGAACCGTCCAGTCGAATTCAGAGACGCCTGGGCTTGGTTGATAGTCTCCTAAGCAGATCTGGCTTTGCTTAACTCTCTCTCTCTCTCTCTTTCTTTCCTTCCTTTTGTCTCTCTGTCCCTTTTTCCTTTTTTTCTTTCATCTCTCATTTTTTCTTTCTTTTTTCTTTCTTCCTTTCTTTCTCTTTCTATTTCTCTCTCTGTGTGAGTCTGTGTGTGTGTGTGTCAGTGGTGGG
The DNA here is from genome assembly GCF_051295495.1 of Thamnophis sirtalis. Lineage (NCBI taxonomy): Eukaryota > Metazoa > Chordata > Lepidosauria > Squamata > Natricidae > Thamnophis > Thamnophis sirtalis. The sequence goes on from NW_028261394.1 coordinate 45,592,825, forward strand.
TTTCAAAATTTTTTGGAACTTCTTCTGTAGGTGTGGTCTGCTTTCCGGGTCCACTGGTAGAAACCTCTTCTAACCGGTTCGGTAGATTTGACGAACCGGTTCTACCGAACTGGTGCGAACTGGCAGGAACCCACCTCTGGGTCAGTTGCTGCTTTTTTTCATTTTCTTGGGCTTTGCTAATGCCTGTCTCTTGGCTGCCCAATGAATTAATTTTGGCTGGCTGCTTTTCATCTGCTGTTCCCCTCCTTTCTCGCTCTCCTTTCTCGCTAAAAAACAAAAATGAAGCTGAAGGCGATATGGACACCGCTGTGGAGTTTTCTCTGCTGCAATACCGAAATAATTTGAAACGGCCAGGATGGTTGTTGTCGTTTTGTTAACTTCCCAGTTCAGCCTACCGCAGTGATGTCCCCTGGGGGTTCCCCACCCCAGTCTTAACGAGATCGGATCCTGGGTAGCTTTTGAGGCCACTCAAGATTGACCAGCGGGCTGCAGAGAGAAAGCAAAGGAAGTGAAGATATCTCAGCGATATGGTTCAATATGTGAACTGTTGCGACACCGTTATGGCTCATAAATCAATCTCTCTATTTTTCCTCCTTGCAGACATTCTTCTAAATCCATCTCATCCCCTTTAGCCAACTAAAATTTGGACAAAAAAAAGGAGATATGGGGGGAAAAAATCCCCAGACATACATTGCTTAGATCCGTGTTTCTCAACCTTGGCAACTTGAAGATGTCCGGACTTCAACTCCCAGAATTCCCCAGCCAGCATTCGCTGGCTTAGATGTTAGTGCCATATTTAGACTGTGTCCAGCTTTGTGGCACGAATCTAGTATGTCGACAGCAGAGACTGTATCGAATTGCACCCCTAATTCGGCAGGTTTTCCCGGACCAAAATGCTTGCACATTTATTCCCAGCAGCAATTTGAGGCTTGCCGAGCAGGAAAGAAAGAAAGGAAGAAAGAAATAAAGAAAAAAGAAAAAAAGAAAGAAAAAGTGAGAGAGATGAAAGAAAAAAAGGAAAAAGGGACAGAGAGACAAAAGGAAGGAGAGAGAGAGAGAGAGAGAGAGAGAGAGAGAAAACACATGGCCGGCAAGCCACTCCCACCAGGTCACATGGCCAGCAAGCCACTCCCACAAAGGAAGCCACACCCACAGAGTAGATTCGAAAAAAATTTGAAACCCACCACTGCCTTGTAGCCATCTTCCAATCCTTGAAGGGGTGTCGCAGGGAAGTTGGAGCGAAGAGAAGGACCAGGGGAGACATGATAGCAGTCTTCCAATATTTGAGGGGCTGCCACAGAGAGTAAGGGGTCGAGCTATTTTCCAAGGCACTTGGTGGCAGACTCAGACAGTGAGGAGGTCGGGGTGGAACATGGGTCAGTCCTGGAGTCTGGGGAAGGCTCTGATGAGGGCTCTGTGTCAGAGATGGGGCTAGGACTGTCCGACAGTTATCAGCTACCTTTGGAGTCGGAGATAAGTGTGGCTGAAGAACAACTGGAGCCTGTTCTGATGCGCGCATGCACAGAGTTGTCAACAGAACAATTAAGAAACAGAGGCTGAGTAAAGGCACACGGGGATACTGAATGGCCCCTCCCATAGGAAATAAATCGGAGCAAAAGGAGAGTAGAGTTTGCAGGAGACAATTAGTCCGTTAGTGTGAAAATTTGCATATCTGAGAGAGTTCTTGCCAAGTAATTCCTTGTACAGCAATTGCATCTGGAAGCTATCAGCCTGGCAAGTCTCCAAGGACTGATAAGGTCTGTGTTTGCAATTCACCCTTGAAAGACTGTGTGCCGGGACTTTGCTGGAATGCTAGGAATTCATATTAGCCAAATAAAAATGTTTTGGTTTTTGGGGGGGGAACAAGGAGTCTGTTTCGCGATTGGGTGAACCCTAGTTCAGAACAAAATCCCAAGCCAGGTCCTGCCTCTTAAAGTGTCCCCCTGATCCTGAAGCTCAGCTAAGATTTGAGAATAATTATTCTTCTGTTTTGGGCTTTCCAGCTTCTTTGGAGGAGCTAAGGGCCTCTGCCACGCGGCTGGCGGAGCGATGAAATTAGTCAGCTCTGTTGAAGCAAACTTGCCTGAACAAAAACAAGGTTATTGACAGCGAACGGAATGGGAATTAATGGATCTTAGACTTCCAAACACTCATCTCTTGTAGGCCTGATGTAATTTCACACTTGTCTAAGATGTGCTCGTTTCTCAGTTCTAATCAAAATTATTCCGAGTGGCATGTTATTAACTGCCGTGGAACAAAAGGCAGTAATGGCTCCTTCGAGCAGGTGCAACCCCAAGGTTACAACGAGCACCTTAACAACCCTTAAGCACCGACTTTTAGCTCTCATCTCGCTAAAATTCCCACCCTGCGTTCTCCAAACTGGCAAACAATGTGATAAAATAACATACACATTGAGAAAAAAGCATTTGCATTATTTCCATTCGGCAGCTTAATGCCTTATTTCGAAATAATAATCATCATAATAACCCACTCCACATCCTGTAGTTTGGATCCAGTTAAGCTGCATTTTGCCCTGATAGAGTTGACAAGAATCACTCTTATTTGCGGGAATGGATTGCCTCGCTGAGGTTGCCATGACAGATTATTGGTCAATTTCTCAGTGCAAATATTGAGGGCAGCTGGTAGAGTTGGGTGTTTCCCACGGGGAGCAGATGTTAAGTGACTCCATTTAAATAGGATTTCTACTTCTCTTTTATAGAAGCTGCGTTGGGAAACTTAAGTCAGATAACCACATCCTTTAACACCTTGGAAACAAGCTAGAGTGAGATGTGAAAATGGAAATGAATGCGTACTCCTGCTCCCCTCCGTTCTCTGCTTGTTTTTTTTATTTTATTTTATTTTTACGGTTTGTCAAACGTGTACAAGATAACAGGTGTAAGTATAAACATGGACACGAACAAAGGAAATGAGTACAAATAAATGGGGACAAGTAGGACAGGTACGGTAGCAGAGGTGGGTTAATACCAGTTCGCACCTATTCGGTAGAAGCGGTTCGTCAAATCTACCGAACTGGTTAGAAGAGGTTCCACCAGTGGACCCGGAAAGCAGGCCACACCTACAGAAGAGGTTCCAAAATTTTTTGAAACCCACCACTGGTCCTTGGAGATGATTATTCTACACTATCATGCTCATATTTATAAAACTCAGTGTGAAAGGTAAGGATGACTACTGCGTTTGTGGTGCAATCAGAACATTGCGTGTGTTGAAGTTGTTTTAACGCAAACCAAAGATGCCTTTTAAAAAACAAGTTGACATCCTATTCTTATGCATGCCAGTGCTGTGTGTAAGGTAATTTAAGGTGGTTCTGATAAGTGTCGTCGGCATCTTCATATTCGGTCACATGGGTGGCAAGCCACTCCCATCCGGTCACATGGGCGGCAAGCCACTCCCACAAAGGAGGCCACACCCACAGAGTAGGTTCGAACAATTTTTGAAACCCACCACTGGACGGTAGGCACGCTGGTGCACTTATGCATGCCCCTTAAAGACCTCTTAGGAATGGGGTGAGGTCCACAGTGGACAGGTTGAGATTGAAGCTGTGAGGATTAGAGGATGTAACAACGGAGACAGGTAGAGCATTCCAGGCGTTGACCACTCTGTTGCTGAAGTCCTATTTCCTGCAATCGAATTTGGAATGATTTATCTTGGGTTTGGATCTCTTGTTGGCCAGAGTATTACTGTGGTTGAAGCTGAAGTAGTCGTTGACCGGTAGGACATTGTAGCACACAATTTTGTGTACTTTGTTTAGGTCAGACCACAGGTGGCAACACTTCTCTGTTTGTGTTCAATCCAGAAAGAAAAGACTGTCCTTGAAAGATCTGTTCTACGATGATGATTTGGTGAGGTGTGCATTGCTTTTAAAATTACTTAAAAGAGGTTGCTTGCAAGGCACAAGAGCTTGGAAAAGATGCAGCTGCTTTAATGTGTAGCCTTATGAAAACAGCTCCTTTGAAAAGCTGATATGCGGGAGGATCTCTTCCAAATGAATTTTGAAGTATGCGCATCCTTGTTAAAGAAACTGAGGTAGAAACCAGGAGACCAGGAGTTCTAGTCCTACTTGGGACACAAATCTACATGGGTGACTTTGGGCTGCTGCTGCTCCTCCTCCTCCTCTTCCTCTTCCTCTTCCCCTCCTCCTCCTCCTCCTCCTCTTTTTCTTCCTCTTCCTCTTCTCCCCCTCCTCCCCCTCCTCGTCCTCCTCTTCTTCTTATTCTTCATCTCCTCCTCCTCCTCTTCTCCTCCTCCTCCCCCTCCCCCTCCTCCTCATCTTCTTCATCTTCTTCATCTTCTTCTTCATCTTTTCCTCCTCCTCCTCCTCCTCTTCTTCTTATTCTTCATCTCCTCCTCCTCTTCCTCCTCCTCTTCTCCTCTTCCTCCCCCTCCTCCTCCTCATCTTCTTCATCTTCATCTTTTCCTCCTCCTCCTCCTCTTCCTCCTCCTCTTCTCCTCTTCCTCCCCCTCCTCCTCCTCATCTTCTTCATCTTCATCTTTTCCTCCTCCTCCTCCTCTTCCTCCTCCTCTTCCTCCTCATCCCCCTCTTCTTCTTCTTCTTCTTCTTCTTCTTCTTCTTCTTCTTCTTCTTCTTCTTCTTCTTCTTCTTCTTCTTCTCCTTCTCCTTCTCCTTTTCCTTCTCCTTCTCCTTCTTTTCTCTCTCCCTCTCTTTCTCTCTCCCCTCCTCTCTCTTTCTCCCTCTCTCATTCTCGGCCCCAGCAGACTCATCCATGTAATTATCAGGCGTCAAGAATGACACGAAGACCCACTCACAGGGACACAAAAAGTTATTTCGTTATGAAACATGACGATTACTATTTAAAATAAAAATTCTCCAGGTCACTCTGTCTGCACAAAACAGAATCTGACTAACAGTTCCTGCTGGAAACAGATGGTTGAAAATTGTCATTGAAATATCCCTTTCCAACAGTTACCCCTTCCAACAAAAACCAGGAAGGGTTGAATAATGTATCTATATCAGTATTTTTTTTTAAAAAATGAAGTCGAATATACGTGTCAGATCCAGATTAACAGAGTTGGAAGGGACCTTGTAGTAGATCATCTAGTCCACACACACACCCCAAACAGGAGACCCTATGCCATTTCTGACAGATGGCAGTCCAATCTCTTCTTGAAAGCCTCCAGTGATGAAGCTCCCACAACTTCCGAAGGCAACTTCTGTTCCATTCCAGCGTCCCAGGATAAGGTCGCAGGATCCAATCGGTGACATACTCTGCTGGAGAGAAGTTCCCTGAAGACGGTCTCCAGCACAAGCCCCAAAGTTCGGATGACAAAACCTCTGGTCCCAGTAACCGATCCAGATTGGATCCTGTAGTGTTTTTCAACTTTGGCCAGAGGTGCAGACTTCAACTCCCAGAATTCCCCAGCCCCCGTGTCTTGTGTAAATTAAATCCATTCTGGCAAAGGAATTCTGGGAGTTGAAGTCCATGCATCTTAAAGTGTGCCAGGTTGAGCATTGATCATCTATCAGAATGTCAGACAATAGAGAGGAACCATGCTGATCCAACCAATGTTCATTTTCTTAGCGGTCCAAATATTGCTGGATGGATCACAACTCCAAATTTTCCTCCTATATTGGACCTTATTTTTCTGACCTTGAATTTTGTGCTCTATTGCAATGATGCTTCCTGCCCTGAATGCATATATCTGTACTAATATAATAATAATAATTATTTTTTAAATGAAATAGTGTCTGGGTCCTATTTTTCTAATTCAGCGGCTAATGACTATGGGATTCAGGGGGAAAGAAGGTTAGTTTGGACACTGGGGAACAGACAAGGTTATTTTTAAATGTTTAAAAGCCTTTGCTTGATGAGAAATACGATAAGTAAATCAATCTGAATGGACCTGGTGGGCAGAAGGATTAAACGGGCAATAAAAGGGATACATGATTGACCTCCCATAGAAAAGTGAGCTGATAATGAGATAAGTAAATCTTATAATGATGATCAGGATATAATTATGGGAAAGTTCACACTCCTAAGTGCCCACTTTGAACCTTGGCAGATATAAAATTTCAGGATAGTTTGGCAGCAAATGAACATTTTTCAAGTCCCGCTCTAGCAGCCTCCATCGGTGGAAACGTGTGAACATTTTAAACTTTATCTCTCCTTTATGGCGAGGGACATGGAGTCGTTTCCTGGAGGAAGCTGGGGAGGGATGGAGAGATCCAACACAAAGTGTGCAGTTCTGGGACAGCTGGAGTTGAGAGCAGGGTGGGTTTTTATACCTGTTTGATATCTACAGGGTCATGTAGGGGTCATGGCTGGCTCTATAGGCAAAAGGGGAAATGCAAATCCTAGGTGTTTGTCTGAGCTAATCTTGTCTTGCCTAACTGCTTATCTGGAGTTTCTGTCTGACCCAGTCTTTCCGGATGGATCACCAAATCTGCATTTCTAAAAGCTGACTTCCTCGGTTTCCGCTTGAGGCAGGGAGACTGGCTCAGGTTTCTGCCTCCCTTAAGTTTTTCCTCCATTTCTCCTTCAGGGAAAATATTCTATCCTGCCTTTTTTAATATCCCCCAAAATATTTCATTCTCTAGGTGGGTGGGTGGGTGGGTGCTGACTTCCTACATCTTCCTCATCAAATGTGGAACTCTGGTTCAACACGGTTATTTGGGAGCCGAGGTGGCGCAGTGGTTAGAGTGCAGTACTGCAGGCCACTTCAGCTGACTGCTATCTGCAGTTCGGCGGCTCAAATCTCATATACCGCTTCATAGGGCTTTCAGCCCTCTCTAAGCGGTTTACAGAGTCAGCATATCGCCCCCAACAACAATCCGGGTCCTCATTTTACCCACCTCGGAAGGATGGAAGGCTGAGTCAACCCTGAGCCGGTGAGATTTGAACAGCCGAACTGCAGAACTAGCAGTCAGCTGAAGTAGCCTGCAGTGCTGCATTTAACCACTGCGCCACCTCGGCTCTACACAACAATGTTTTCCTTTCTCATCCCAAATGATGGATTGGGGAAGGGAGGCTCCTTGGCGGATCCACTGACTGGATCCGCCTCTTAAACCCTTAATGAATTGATGGAATAAATAAACCCCAGTGCCACAGCCCTAGCAACGATATTCCCTATTAGCAGATACTTTCAGCCCCTTTCCTAGGCAACGGCCATGTGTAGCACATTTCAGTAATTAAGGCAGGAGTCAACAGGACTTCTGTTGGGGGAGAGAGAGAGACATTGAAGGCTGGGCATCTCTATTCGAGGGGGATTACATCCAGCTGAGCCAGAAGGATGCAAGCTGGCTTTTCATAATTCTGTATCGATGCTCCCTCGCTCCTTTTTTTTCTCTGTCGCCAAATGCAAAAAAAAACCTGAAGGCGCGAGGCGCTAAATTGAGTTTTCATATCACAATCAGTGGATGAGTCTTCATCTCAGAATTGATATTTTTTTTAAGCACTCCTCCCTGCTTTTCTGACAAATTCAGACATTAAGGATTCTCTCTTTGCCGTCAATCCCTGCCTGCTATTTATGCTTATGAATCAGAAGGTCGGCTAAATGTTTTGTTGTTGTTGTTGTTATTATTGGTTTGGTTTGGTTTATTAGATTTATATGCCGCCCTTCTCCCAAGGACTCAGGGCGGCGTACAACATTAAAAGAAACACATAATACAAAAGTTTTAAAAAATTAAATAGAATATCCCAAACACACCCAATTAGATTGACAATAACACTTAAAAAAAAATTGAATTAAAATTAAACAATGATCAATAATTTGTTTTGTTTTTGTTCAGGCCAGGCTGGCTTGCTGGAAAAGCCAACTTTTTAGGGCGCGTCGGAAGGACCGGAGGTCGGGGATTATACGAAGCTCCGGGGCAACTCATTCCAGAGGGAAGGCACTCCCACAGAGAAAGGCTCTCCCCCTGGGGGTCGCTAGCCGACACTGTCTGGCCAACGGCACCCTGAGGAGGCCAACGCTGTGGGATCGCACTGGACGGCGGGAGGCTACCGGTGGCAGTAGGTGGTCTCGCAGGTACCCTGGGCCTAAGCCATGGAGCGCTTTAAAGATCATAATTAGTACCTTGAATCGCACCCGGAAGACAACCGGCAACCAGTGCAGGCCGCCCAAAAGGGGTGTAACATGGGAGCACCTAGGTGCCCTCATGATAACCCGTGCAGCCGCATTCTGGACCAGCTGAAGCCTCCGGGTGCTCTTCAAGGCAGCCCCATGTAGAGAGCGTTACAGTAGTCCAGGCGAGAAGGACGAGGGCGTGACTGTGCACAGAGCATCCCGATCCAGGAAGGGGCCAGTGGTGGGTTTCAAAATTGTTGGGACCTACTCTGTGGGTGTGGCCTTCTTTGTGGGAGTGGCTTGGCACCCATGTGACCGGATGGGAGTGGCTTGCCACCCATGTGACCAGATATGAAGATGCCGCTGACACTTGTCAGAACCACCATAAATTACCTCCCACACAGCACTGGCATGCATAAGAATAGGATGTAAACTTGTTTTTTAAAAGGCATCTTTGGTTTGCGTTAAAACAACTTCAACACACGCAACGTTCTGATTGCACCACAAACGCAGTAGTCATCCTTACCTTTCACAGAGGCACTGAGTTTTATAAATATGTGCATGATAGTGTAGAATAATCCTATCCAAGGACCAGTGGTGGGTTTCAAAACTTTTTGGAACCTCTTCTGTAGGTGTGGCCTGATTTCCGGGTCCACTGGTGGAACCTCTTCTAACCGGTTTGGTAGATTTGACGAACCGGTTCTACCGAATAGGTGCGAACTGGTAGGAACCCACCTCTGGAAGGGGCGCAACTGACGTACCAGGCGAACCTGGATACGTTTCTTCGATGCAGTTGGCTACAGCTTGAGCAAAATTGTCGTCCTGTTGATTGTCACAGGGCAGATGTACAGATTGTGTTGTTTGGCAGCACACACACACACTCACCCCAAATAAAAAAACAAGCTTGTGTTTTTAAGGAAGGCTAATTTTCAAGCTGTAATGAAAGGGAACGCAGCGCGGGAAGAACGGGAGTCATATTTCAGCAAAATGACAGGTACATGATTGAATGAAATAAAAGCACATGTGGCAGCCAACACGAGGTCTGCGGAGATAGAGCAGGATTTCCCCCCCCCTTCCCCATTTTATTTTTTAATAACATGCAAACACGGCCCAGAAAAGGAGCCATCTAAATAGCTGTCAATCAAAACCAAGTTGAAAAGGTACAAACAATGATACCGTAAGTGTAAATGTTCTTTTCAAATCAAATTGCTATTTCCCCCCTCTTTTTTTTCTCCCTCCTTCACAACCGTCTTAGGCAGAATTACACACACACAAATCGTATTGTTAGTCCAGGCTATAATATGCAGGCAGTCCTCAACTTACGACCACAATCGAGCCCAACATTTCCGCTGCTAAGCGAGGCCTTTGTGAAGGCGATTTTGCCTCATTTTACGACCTTTCTCGCCGCCCTTGTTCGGTGAATCCCGCGGGTGCTCAGCTATAGATGCGATTGTTAAGCGAATCTGGCTTCCTTGTGGAATTTGCTCGTCATAAATACGAGTCAGTCAGCGAACGTCTGGATGCTGACTGTGAGGAGGCTGCATTGGTCGTAAGTGTGAAAATGGCCGTCGTAGGTCGTGGCTCCGCCTGTATTCCACGTTCAGGATTCCAGGTTCTGAAATATTTCTTGATTAAAAGACATTTGCAGCCTTTTCGGATGCATTGCCATGCGGGCGTTTATCTTCAGCCCAACTTCATTAAGTCCTAATTTTTATTTTATTTTATTTTAAAATAAAATAAAATATATACCGGTACTTTTCAGAACTGCTCTCTGTTTTGCATTTTGCTGGAGGAGATATCTCCTATGAGCTATGAAATATTAATTGGCACACTAATGCATTAGCCTGGCCCTACCTCTTCAAAGGAAATGGGTTTTTGGGGGGACTCGGCTCTCCAGAGACCAGCTCACAAAGCAAGCAAACCAGTAAGTTCCTTATTTTGTTGATGAAAGAAATGTCCTTCTGGATTCGGCTCCAAGTGGGGGAAAAGACACTGGAGACATGGAGGCTGCTTGGAAAGATGGTTTATTGGTGGACAGGGCCACATGGCTTGAGCCCTGAACAGAAAAGGGGATCACATGCTTCAATGTTGGTGGAGAAGAAGAGAAGGGCTGAGGGAGGGGCTTGCTAGGCTTTTTGTAACCTGTTCAGTCCCACCTCTCTGTTTCCTGTTCCTGTGTAAGAAATGTATTCTGATTGGTTGTCAGACTCCCATGGGGCCATGCAGGGGCAACTGTCTAGGCTGCGTTTTGAATCCAGGTATGGATGAGTTCTCAGATGCCATATGGTCAGTTGAGAAAAGGGCCAATGTTATCATGCTTTAATGCCATCCCCTTGGAGCTGAAGCGGTGAAGTCTTTATTATGTAAAGTGGACTAGCTTGGCCTTCTTAATGGCCCATTGACAAAGTGGAGATGGGCAGGAAGCTACAGGCAGCTATTCTGTCTTTTAAGACATGTTTCTTTCTTTTTCACATCCAGAGAAATATTCTGCCTTTTCAATATTTCCTAGGATATCTCATTTTTCTGGGAGAGGGCTGGGTGATAACTTCATACAGTGTCATCCATAGACTGGCCACGCCATCTTCTCAACTGGTCTTAAGGGTCAGAGACAACCCCTGAAGTCACCTAGCCTCGAAGGGCATTGGGGTTTCTTCCCTCCTTTCTTCTTCTTCTCCTCCTAGCCTTTTCTTTTCTCTCTGTCTCTCTCCCGCTTTGGGGGGGAAAAAGTGAGTTAAGTATCGCGCTTACAAATGAAAAGGTTTTGGGACATGCCTCGAACAGATACTGTCAAATATCAGCTTTAATAGTTAAAGAGACGGTTCAGAGAACAAATAATTCATCAACTGGAATTCGTAATGAAAGGTGCGCTTTCTTATTGGCAGAAGGTTCAAGGGATCCTTCTAAAGCTCGTTCCGCTTTTACGGTTAAAAAGAAAAATAGCAGCGGACTTACTAAGGGGTTGTAGTGGAAGGAGAGGCTTCAGGTGATATCAGAAAAAAAAAAGAGAAAGCTTTTGAAGAGTTATGTCTTGTACTTCCTTGCAAAGAAATGTATTCATTTATTCCCTAAAAGAAATAGGACACGGTGGCTCACTAGCTAAGACGCTGAACTTGTTGATCAAAAAGTTCGGCAGTTTGGCGGTTCGAATCCCTAGCGCCGCGTAACGGAGTGAGCTAGCGTGACTTTTCCCAGCTTCTGCCAAGCTGGCAGTTCGAAAGCACGTAAAAATGCAAGCAGAAAAATAGGAACCACCTTTGGTGGGAAGGGAACAGTGTTCTGTGTGCCTTTGGCGTTGAGTCATGCCAGTCACATGACCACAGAGATGCCTTCGGACAGTGCTGGCTCTTCGGCTTTGAAACGGAGATGAGCACCGCCCCCTAGAGTTCGGGAACGACTAGTATACATACATACGTACATACATACGTGTGTGTATGTGTGTGTGTGTGTGTGTGTTTTATTTGTGCTGATAAATAAATAAAGGGAGACTAGTATAGATCTATTTCAAGCTATTTAGCTCTCATCAGCTAGCCATACCCTTACTGGGATTTGAACCTGGGCTATATTGCACACTAGGCATACTAGGCAGAGATCTTAGCCATTAGGCCACAGGTTCTTATCCGTTATCAGCGAAGCCAGGGTGAAAGGTATCTATTAGATTTTTACAACCCCTGGTAAGCCCCAATTATGGGAGGAAGCTAACTGCTTCCATCATATATATATATATATCGAGCCGAAGGACAGAGAATGGAAGTAGTGATCTTCCTCCCATATTTGGGCATACCGGGGGTTGTACGGTAATTATCTAATAGATACCTTTCACCCTGGCTTCGCTGATAACGGATAAGAGCCTTTGGTCTAATGGCTAAGATGTTTGCCTAGTATGTAATATAGCCCAGGTTCAAATCCCAGTAAGGGTATGGCTAGCTGATGAGAGCTAAATAGCTTGAAATAGATCTATACTAGTCTCCCTTTATTTATTTATCAGCACAAATACAACAAAATGTAACAAAAAGGCAACAGTAAAAATATCGGGTTTCTGCCTGGATGGTCTCTTGTGACGAGCCGAAGGACAGAGAATGGAAGTAGTGATCTTCCTCCCATATTTGGGCATACCGGGGGTTGTAATTATCTAATATATTGTTCATTGTCTGAAAGTTCTCGAGACAGCATGGTTCAGAGCTCAACTGCATCTTCTTTTTCGAAAGAGCTTTTAATGATAAATAGCGTAAATTATTGCAAGGTAATTTTTTTTGTCAGCTGGACCTCACGACAAAGATTGATGGAAGCAATGCCTTTTTAAGTGCAGTGAATTAATGATAGACTCTCCTCCCGTTCCATTGCCAAGTTCAAGTAAAATAAAATAAAATAATGTGGATACTTCCTTTTTCATGATTTAAGAGTTCCTGTGTAGAGAAATTCACGATTGTCACCCAAATCATGTGCATTTTTTTATTTTTTTTTGCAAGCGGCCCATTGAAGTCTATCTAAGAGCTTTACAACTCTAATGGGTGCTCGGAAATAACGCTGGCGAAAACCCATTTGTCAGAAAAGTTTCAAAAAAAGCTTGTCCCCCCCCCCCTTTCCCCTCCTGCAGCATAAAATAAGCAGGGAAACAGCAGGAGACTCAAGGTTTCCATCTTGCCAGCCAGTCTGTTAAAGTGAAAATTACACTCTTGAGCGTGCATAAAAAAATGTCATTTTCTGCAAGAATCATGAAAATTCTCTTAGAAGAAATTGTGTGTTTTGTTTTTTTTTCAAATCTTCCCCGCAGCTGAGTTTTAAGACAGAAAACTCGGAAAAAGAAAGAGGCGTTTGGTGGTTTGTGACTTTCCCTTTAAGTTCGTTTGCGACCCTCTCTGATATGCCGTACTTGGGAACGAAGTTCTAAAACAGTGTTTCTCAACCTTGGCGACTTTAAGTCCCGTGGACTTCAACTCCCAGCAGAGCTGGCTGGGGGAATTCTGGGAGTTGAAGTCCACGGGACTTAAAGTCACCAAGGTTGAGAAACACTGTTCTAAAAGAATGCATACTTTGTGGAAATGAAATATAAACTAATAGACTCCATTCTTTGCTCATCCGGACCATGCCTCTTAGGGAATAGTTTGCAGCTTATGGTCTGGAGCCCCGAAAAAAAACTGCAAGGGATATTTATTTATTTAACATTATTGGCTACCCAATTCCAGGGGATTCTGGGACTCTGATGATGTAGCCCAGTTGGGCAATGAATGTCTGCAAGAAAACCACTAGCTCGGGAGGGCACCAAGGATCCCAAGTCCTCCCCCTCCCTCCTTCTCTGCCTCCTCCCCATTCCTTTCTAGCACTGATAATGTTACCTAGTTTGGGAAGGAAGGAAGGAAGGAAGGAAGGAAGGAAGGAAGGAAGGAAGGGAGGGAGGGAGGGAGGGAGGTGTTATGGCCCAGAAGGAGCTGTTGAAGCTGCCACCGGACTCTGACAGCGAGGGGTCCTATGAGTCGGCTCTGGAGGATGTGGAGGACCCTGGATAGGGTTCCGACTCCAAGCAGGGTGCAGAGAGACTGGTTGGCCACCAGGTGGCGCCTGAGCCTTGGACCAGTGGTGAGGAGACAAGGGAGAGTGATCCAGAAGCCAGCAGTGAGTTGTTCCCTGGATGCACGCCATCAAAGAGCTATTCGGCGTCAGGAACAATTATGCAATTACAGGAGATAATTGCGCTCAGCTGGTGGTCATTAGGCTCCTCTCCAGACTATAAAAAAGACTGCTTGTGACACGCCCCTCTTGCAGAAGTGAACGCATTGACTAAAGAGAACGTAACTAACTTGGCAGGCTGGATTGCTGCCAAGGTCCTTATCTGTTTGCTGCTTGGCTTTCAGCCCCTGAGATTGTGGTCTTGCTATTAAAGTACCTTCCATTTAAGCTTGTCTCGGCTTTCGTTACTGGACGGAGGAGGGGGTCAGAACAGGGAGGGAAGGAGAAAAGAAAACAGAGAAAAATGATGGAGGGAGGGAAGAAACAGAGAGAAAGAAAGTAGGAAGGATATAGGAGAGAAAATGAGGAGGGAGGGAAGAAAGGGAGGGAGAAGAGAGATAGAATGAAGCAACCAAAGAATGAAAGAAAGGGAAGGAAGGAAGGAAGGAAGGAAGGAAGGAAGGAAGGAAGGAAGGAAGATATGGAAGGAAGGGCAGGAGGGAAGGAAGGATCCTAAGTTAGGAGAACAAGAAGAAATATGAACAGCAGTCACTAGCCAGGTATAAAGGCCACACAATTCTCTCTTCCTGGCTAGTTTAAAAACCTCCATTCTAAACAAGCTGCCTCCTGCCTTTCCTATCACGCGAAGAGTAAGGCCTCTCTGGAGCATCATTAATGCTTATAACAATGAGGGCTTGGAGATGGGATCAGGTCAACACTAATGAAAACGAACACAACCTCGCTGGCTGTGGTGCCGGACAAGCTAATTAATCCTATTCTTAGAATCAGGTGTTCGGGAGAACAATGAGGTTTAGCGTACCAAAAGGAGGCTTGTGAAAAGTCAAGGGGATTTATCATTACCGCCTGCCCACCGGACAGAATCTCACTAATTTATCAACGTCCCACGTATCTCCGTCTTTAAAAAAACGGTTCCTCCCCACCACACCTCTATCCTCACCTTCGTTTCACCTTCTGAAGTGGGTTCAGTTCAGTGGCGGGATTTATTTACTTTTTTTACTTCTGGTTCTGTGGGTGGGCTTGGTGGGCATGGCATGGCACAGCTTGGTGGGCATGGCAGGGGAAGGATACTGCAAAATCTCCATTCCCTCCCCACTCCAGGGGAAAGGATACTGCAAAATCTCCATTCCCTCCCCACTCCAGGGGAAGGATACTGCAAAATACCTATTTCCTCCCGATCAGCTGGGATTAGGAAGGCAGAGAATAGATGGGGGCAGAGCCAGTCAGAGGTGGCATTTATCAGTTCTCCGAACTTCTCAAAATTTCCGCTACCGTTTCTCCAGAACTGGTCATAACCTACTGAATACCAGCGGTTCGAATCCCTAGCGCCGCTTAATGGACTGAGCTCCTGTGACTTGTCCCAGCTTCTGCCAACCTAGCAGTTTGAAAGCACGTAAAAAAATGCAAGTAGAAAAATAGGAACTACCTTTGGTGGGAAGGGAACAGCATTCCATGTGCCTTTGGCATCTAGTCATGCCAGCCACATGACCACGGAGACGTCTTCGGACAGAGCTGGCTCTTCGGCTTTGAAACGGAGATGAGCACCGCCCCCTAGAGTTGGGAACGACTAGCACATATGTGCGAGGGCAACCTTCACCTTTACCTTATGTTCCGGTTATTTCCCACCTCCAGTTATTCCTTGAGTTAATGATGAAGGTTTTAATTATCATACCCCACCTAGAGACTATATCTTCTACATCTCCCAAGTGTTCCTTACTTGTTAAATCCATTTTTTTTTAAAAGAAAAAACACCTTCAGGCGTTTTTAATCATGTCTTAAATTATTGCCATTGCCATTTTAAGATCTTCTTTAATTAAAAAAAAAATACTATCGGAGGAATAGTTTTGTGGTTTTTTTGAAAAAAAAAATCTAAACTTTGCCATCTATACTAACACATCGGAAAAATGGAACAGCTAATGTTACATTAGCTCCAATCTTCCTCCTGTTGCATTACATATATAAATAATTTGCTCTTGGAGGATTGCAGTGGCGAGACGGGTGTATATTCTCGAGGAACCAAACAATTAACACTGAAATTCACTCCATGCAAAAGTGAGCCAAGACACCCATTTGAGGTGTTACACAGATCTCTGAGTGTGTGTCAGTGTGTGTGGATGTGTGGGTATGTGTCTGTGTGTCTGTAGAAAATAGGGAGCCAGGTGCCTAATGAAACTCAAGCTGTTTGGGATGAAAACGAAACAAATTTTGGTCTTTTAAAGGCAGGCCTGGACTTACGACCGTTCGCTTAGCGACCGTTTGAAGTTACAACGGCATGCAAAAAAAAAAAGATTTCTTGTTGTCTCTGACACTTAGGACCGTTGCGGCATCCCTATGGTGATCCAAATTCAGATGCTCGACGGCTGACTCGTACTTATGACGGGCGCAGTGTGTCCTGGGGGGTCACGTGATCCCCTCTTGCGGCCTTCTGACAAGCAAAGTCGAGGGGGGGGCAGCCAGATTGACTTAACAACGAATTTTAACAGTTGCAGTGAGTCCCTTAAGAAAGGTAGGAAGAAAAGTCGTAAAATGTCTCGCTTAACAACATAAATGTGGGGCTCAGATGTGGTCGTAAGTCAAGGACTACCTGTATAGGGGCTACTTTTTGCTTTCTCGTGACCTCCCTCCCTCCCTTTTCACTTTCTCTCCTTCTGATTTTCTTCCTTCCTTCTTCCTCTCTGTTTTCCTTTATTCATCTTTCCTTCCTCCCTCCCCTGCCATCTTTTCACTTTCTCTCTCTCTCATTTCTTTCCTCCCTCCCTTATCTTTCCTCCCTTCCTTCCACCCTCCCTCCCTCCATTCATCCATCCATCCCTTTTTCTTTCTTCCCTCCCTCCTCCCTCCCATCTTTTCACTTTTCCCCCTTCTGATTTCTTTCCTCTTTCCCTTTTTCTTTCCTTCCCCCTCCCTCCCCCCTCCCTCCCATCTTTTCGCTTTTTCTCCTTCTGATTTATTTCCTCTCTCCCTTTTTCTTTCTTTCCTCCCTCCCTTCCTTCCACCATCCCTCCCTCCCCTTTTCCTCCCTCCTCCCTCCCATCTTTTCACTTCCTCTCCATCTGATTTCTTTCTTACCTTCTTTCTCTCTGTTTTCCTTGATTTATCTCTCCTTCCTTCCTTTCTTCCCTCCCCCCCTCCTTCTTTTATTTCAGTTTATTAATTTATTTTCAGTGTCCTAGGAGATTCAACGACCGGCAATGGACTTAATTCTGAGGCTCCTAGAAGTCACAGTTCTTGCTACCCAAAAGAAACCCCCATGCTGGCACCGATGCCAATGAACAAAAGTCAGAATAGACCCATCTAATTGAATCACCTTGGGAAAGCCCATTCCCCAAGACCCCCCAAAGTGGTGTTGGTGCCCACTTTTGCAATTGCAAATCAGGGCCGTGTCAATTAATTCTCCTCCTCTTTTAATAATTTGACAAGGAAGCGCACTAGGTTGCCTTTAATCAATGGATTGTTTGCACTCCGATCTTAATTATAGGGCAGCAGAGTATGTGTGGGAGGGGACAACAGACCCCATGCTTAAAAAAAAAAAGCTATTTTTAAAACATCAGCTAATGTATCCTTTTGTCCATTTATTGAATTTAGTCCTTAATTAGGCCACAACGAAAGGGCTCCTGCATATTAAAGATGCTTTTATCACTCTATTCAGACTAGCTAATAATTAACAAAGGAAGTGTAAGCAAAAAATGTGATTGGCTTCTTAAAGCTGCCCTTGTTTCTCTGGAAACACAGTCCTAAGGGCTTGTCATAATTCCCCCCCCCCCCGCTTTGAATATACATATTAATTAGCGCTATGAATATTGTTCCTCCATTTATATTTTAAAGAGGCAAAAAGCACCGTTTCCAGGAAGGGGAGGATTAAAATTTGTTCTTAATTTCTTTCTTAGTAGGCTTGTGGTTGTGGATAGGGGCAGAAATGGCGTAGCCCACCCACCCCCCCTACTTGAGCAGGGGGTTGGACTAGATGCCCTACAAGGTCCCTCCCATCTCTGTTATTGTGAAAGCACTATGTCGGGAAGGGTTAGCGGTAATAGGAAACCAGGCCACACAAGAAACACGGTGGCTGGAGACCCTCAAAGCTGACGCCATCCAGAGCATAGAACAACTCAAAGAAGCAACACAAGATCAGAAAACGGGGAGAGTTGTGGACCATAGAATCACCAAGAGTCAGACACAACTGGATGGATAACATCATCAATCATCATCGTCTCTGTGGCCTAGAGGTGGAGCTCTCGCCTCACAACCAAAAGGTTGTGAGTTTGATCCTAGATGGAGGCAGAGGTAGGGTCCTCTGCTTGGGCAGGGGGTTGGACTAAATGACCTCCAAGGTCCCTTCCATCTCTGTTAATCTGTTAATGTTCAATGGATAATGTCATTATCAGCGAATGAAGAAAGGTAAGCAAATCAAATCAAAGCACATTTCAGGAACTGGTTAAGTGGTGAAGAACAGGATGAAGGCAGCCACACAGAAAGTGAACAAGGCAGGGATGCCTCATTTGGTATTGCAAAGCTGTGATGAAGTGCTTGGACAATTAAGGCACACCAATCTTACACATTTCTGCAGTAAGCATAGCTGCCTCTAAGCGCTGTTCAGAAAAAACCCCATTACTACTTAGTTTAATCTTCCATTCATCCTCCCCACCAAATCTACTTGGATAGATAAATTCAGTTCCTGGTTAAACAGAGGTCAGTAGTTTCGAAAACGGACCTAAACATAGTACGTGTAGTATTCATGGTTTGTGTACTATGAACTATGATTTAGATCGGACCTAAGCCAGGGATGGGTTCATGCCAGTTCCAACCTCTTCTATAGAAGAGGTTCCACAAATCTACAATGCTGTTTAGAACTGGTCCCAGCTCCCTCCTCCTGCCCATTCGCATATCATCAAAATGAAGTGCGAGAGGAGGAATTCTGGGAGTTGAAGTCCACAAGTCTTAAAGCTGTCAAGTTTGAACACCCCTGGGGTTTTTTTCTAAAGGGTTAGGGGTGCAAGGGTCTTGTAAGTTGACAGCTTTACGACTTGCACACTTCAATGCCAGAGTTCCTGAGCCAACATGACTGGAGGAGGAATTCTGGGAGTTGAAGTCCACAAGTCTTAAAGCTGTCAACTTTGAACACCCTTGGGGTTGTTTTTTTCTAAAGGGTTAGGGGTGCGAGGGTCTTGTAACTTGACAGCTTTAAGACTTGCGTGCTTCAAATGCCAGAGTTTCTGAGCCAACATTTTGGTTGCTAAGCAAGAGCGTTGTTAAGTGAGTTTCACCACATTTTACAAGTTGGCCACACCCACCCAGTCACATGGCCGGCAAACCATTCCCACAAAGCATGCCACACCTACAGAAGAGGTTCTAAAAATTTTTGAAACCCACCACTGATCTAAGCATAGTACATAAAATTGTCTGCCTCAATGTCTTACCTGTCAATGACTTCTTCAGCTTCAAACACAATAATACACGGGCAAACAATCGATACACAATCAAGGAAAACCACTCCAAACCCAATTGCAGAAAATACGACTTCAGCAACAGAGTGGTCAACGCCTGGAATGCTCTACCTGTCTCCATTGTTACTTCCTCACACCCCCACAGCTTCAACCTCAAACTGTCCCCCGTGGACCTCACCCCATTCCTAAGAGGTCCGTAAAGGGGGCGTGCATAAGAGCACTGGGCTGCCTACCGTCCCTGTCCTACTGTCCCCATTTATTTGTTTATAATCTCCCCGTGGAGATTCGAACCCTCACCACCCTCCAGGCCTTCCGCAAAGCCCTTAAAACCTGGCTGTTCCGACAGGCCTGGGGCTAAAGAGCTGTTGCCCCCGTCTCGAATGGTATGACTGTTGTGTGTTTTTAAATTATGCATTGTTATGTTTCATTTATTTTCTGTGTGTACCCCTCTTCCCTGATTTGAGTTGTGAGCCGCCCTGAGTCCCCTTCGGGGGAAAAGGGCGGCATATAAATATAATAAAATCAAAATCAAATCAAATTTGTACTCATTTCTTTTGTTCATGTCCATGTTTCTACTTACACCTGCTCTCCTGTACGTGTTTGACAAATTAAATAAAATAAAATAAGTGTCCATGAACTTTTATTAACATTTGCAACTCCGGGAATTCGGGCATACGGGGGTGTGCGTCTTATCCACTGTGGTCAAG
>NW_028261394.1:45615197-45645197 GCF_051295495.1 Thamnophis sirtalis
AATTACTCACCTACATCTATCTATCTATCTATCTATCTATCTATCTATCTATCTATCTATCTATCTATCTATCTATCTATCTAAGACAGAATGTGGACAGTACATCATGCGAGATGTCATTTTAAATTAAGATAAAAACCACAAGAAAATAACCCCAATATGGCATGCTAGAATCAGAACGGGATAGCTGTTATAATTATAATTCGGAATAACTAAGCATTGCCAATAAAACTGCAGAAGATGGAGAAGACTGGGCTTTTTTTTAAATAAGGGGAATGAAAAATCTTAGCTCGTATAAGATCCAGTCAAAAAAAGGAGCTCACTTCTCAGTTCCCCTCCTTTTTTGAGACATTACGAATGCTCCATGTAGAAGTTACCGATGCGAAGTACAAACAACACACCGGCCAAATGATGTGGGGCAGGAAATAAGGTTTCAGGTTGTTTCTTCCAGCATCCACCAAGCCAGCTAGAAGTCTATTTAAATGTGCGTGAAGGTGTGATGAACGTTATGGAAATAAATGCAGCCTTTCCAACTTTCCAACTATTTGCATTTCAGTGCAGCTAATATAAATCACTGAGATGGGAAGAGGTCTTCAGACAAAGTGAATGTCCCCAAGAAAACAGGATGAAAACGATGGTCACTGAGGATAGAACGACAAGACACCATCTTTGCAGTTCTAATTATTAAAATTTTTCTCACTCCAGACAAGTGAAATGAACACAGTCACTCAGGCAGAGTGGAAAAGTCAAATTGCCTGTGAATTAAATCAAAATAATAATAATGAAGGGGGGGAAAAAAGGAACTGCAAAACGAAAGTGTTCGGATCCACTGCCGAAGGAGCCATCCCTTCGCAGTTGACAATTTTTGCAGTCGCTTGGGACAAATACTCTTTATCTTTCTAGGTAAATCATGCTCGCCAAAGGATAGGAAAATAATAGAAGGGATGGGATGTTTTTAAAGCAACACCATCAATCCTGGGAAGCTGAAACAAAAGAACAAAGTAGGAACAAAAGGTTCCTACCACTTCGCACCTATTCGGTAGAACTGGTACGTCAAATCTACCGAACCGGTTAGAAGAGGTTCCACCAGTGGACCCGGAAAGCAGGCCACACCTACAGAAGAGGTTCCAAACTTTTTTGAAACCCACCACTGGCAAGGATCTTGTAACCTGACAGCTTTAAGACTTGCATGCTTCAATGCCAGAATTTCTGAACAGCTACTTGGACCGACCTAAGTACTAATTCATAATTTCATATCCAATCACATGGGCGGCAAGCCATTCCCATCCGGTCACATGGGTGGCAAGCCACTCCTACAAAGAAGGCCACACCCACAGAGTAGGTTCCAACAATTTTTGAAACCCACCACTGGTCTAATTGCTATTATATATAAAGCAGAATTCAAATATAGCTACTTTGGCAGGAAGATTCCAGGATGAATTCAGTAAAAAAAACCCCAGGAAACGGATCCTTATAAACATGGAGAACTATTGTGGATAATGTTCAGCTCTTTGTCTCAGGCAGATCCACCACCACGATTCACACAAATCCCCGCTGAATTGGCAAGCCTTGAGGTGTCATTCTTTTTTAGGCAATCATGACAATACCTTTGCAAAACCAAAGAGGGGTTCCCCTCCCCTCTTCCCTACACCTGACAGGTCTCTCTTTCCAATCCCGTTTGACCACTGCAATTACAAAAAGACTTTGAGGTGTTTCTCCCCCTCCCCTTCATTGTAAGTCACATTTAAATGTCATCTTGTCAGCTTCTGGGGTGTGTTCCTTCTGCAGGTTCCAAAATCAAGCAATTGCAGGCCCAACAGATGGTGTGAAGTCAATCCTTTGGAAAATAACAGAGGCAGCCTCTCCACACAATTCTTACGAACGAAAAATATATATATTTTCTTCCCCCAACGAAGCAAACACCAGATGCATTCTGTTTGCAAGTGAATTTATAAAGCAGGTGCTAATTGCAGAGACCGCCTAGCCTGCTACTGAGTCATTTTTTTTGAAAGGGAAGGGGGGGAAAAAAATCTTTATACAAATTGTCCATTAATTGCCATTGAATCTGCAGAGTTAAGGCCCCTTCTTCAGAGAAAAAGGGGTTCTCATTCAATATTTTGCAAATTATCTGCCAAAACAGACTCTTCTCGTATGACACAGCCAAGTACCGTATCGCTCTCTTTCTTGCTTTCCCTCTCTTCCTTTTATCTTTCTGGGTGCAGGTTTCTGCACGTGTGAATGTGTGCGAGAGTGGGTTTGTGAAAGAGAAATGGGGACTTTGCTACCTTTGTCGTGTGCCTTTGTCCTGGTGGTAAAATACCATTTCTGGAAGTCTTGTCATTGGAAACAATTCCAGTCGTTTATTTGAATGGCGACGTTAACTTATGGAATTAAATCTAACTTGAGCCACCAGACAATTCACACAACCCAGACATTAGAGATGGGTGGGTTGAAAAGGAAAAAGAGGAGAAAGAAGGAATTATTTCTCTTTCTCCTCCTTCTCTTTCTCCTTCTTCTTCACCTCCTTCTCCTTCTCCCTCTCCTTCTTCTTCACCTCCTCCTCCTTGTTCTCCTTGTTCTTTTTTCTCCTTCTCCTCCTCCTCGTTCTCCTTTTTCTTTTTTCTTCTCCTTTTCCTTCTCCTCCTCCTCCTTCTTCACCATCACTTCCTCCTCTTCCTCCTCTCCTTCTCCTTCCTCCTCCTCCTCTGTGAAATTTTTCCTTCCATCCCTAACAGAAAGGGAGAAAATGACACCCTATCTCTCCATTCGCATGATTGTTTCTTGCTGCCTTTAACTGGGTCAGAATTTCCCCTGTCTTTGGTCCAGCTTGCCTTCTTTGTGCCCTGTCAACTACACCTCCATGGTAGATCTGAAGATAGTCCAGCCTCCTGGATCCATTTCAGTTGCCTTTCAAAAGGAATCCCAAAGAGCTGGGAGGCTCAAAAGCTGGAAGCACCACCGTCCTTATGAGAAGATGACAACATTATGAATAGATCTGCTTTGGATAAATTTACTCCCATGGCTTTGGTCTTCAAACAGCATCAGTGGTGTCTTTTTGGAAAGAAAAACGAATGTCTAATAGTCATCTGTCGGCGTCGCTTCTCAGCAATCCGTGTTCATTTTGATGGGTCCCGTGGGGCCTTCTGATGGTTGGTCTTAGTTCAATGAGTCTAGTGTTACATTTAATCATTGCAACCTTGTCTTTCTTCCTTCATATTTGCATCTCCTTACCCTTCACACACAATTACATTTAGAACCTTTTCTTTGGAGTTAAGCTTCCCCAATCAATGAATTTCCCTCGGTTGTAAAGAGCACGTGAGAAAGGGGTGACTACCCCATTCCAATGCTAGTAATCAAAATGACCTCTTAGGGGATTAATGTAGCTACCTGTAGTAGTCTGGATTCCCTGAAGGGAGGCGGCAGAGCCTGAAGAGATTGGACAGCCATTTACCTGAAATGGCATAGGGTCTTCTGCTTGAGTAAGGGGTTAGACTAGAAGACCTCCAAGGTCCCTTCTACCCCTGTTGTTCAAAGGTTTTAGAATGTCTGCTAGGCAGGAGGAGGGCTAAGTGTTGTGGCCCAGCAGGGGCTGTTGAAGCTGCCACCAGACTTCGACAGTGAGGGGCCCTCTGAGTTGGCCCTGGAGGATGTGGAGGACCCTGGACAGGGTTCCGACTCCGAGCTGGGTGCAGAGAGGCTGGTTGGCCACCAGGAGGCGCCTGAGCCTTGGACCTGTGGGGAGGAGACAAGGGAGTGTGAGTCTGAGGCCAGCAGTGAGTTGTTCCTGGATGCACGCCATCGAAGAGCTATTCCACGTCAGGAACAATTAGGCAATTACAGGAGGTAATTGTACTCAGCTGGTGGTCATTAGGCTCCTCTCCAGACTATAAAAAGCTACTTGTGCACACGCCCCTCTTTGCAGAAGTCAACGCAGGTTTGAATGTCGGAGGACGTTACTGTGAGCTTGGCAGGCTGGATAGGTGCCAAGCCTTATCTGTGTTTATTGCTGCCTGAGTTTGTCTGCCAAGGTCCTTATCTGTTTGTTCTGCTTGGCTTTCAGCCACCGAGGTCTTGCTATTAAAGTATATTCCAGTTAAGCTTGTCTCGGCATTCGTTACTGGACGGAGGAGGGGGTCAGAACAGCTAAGACAGTCTCCCTAGCAATTCACAGAGTGTATTTATCATTATGGAGTTAGTGGCTTCAGTCCCTCAAGATTCTGTTGGTTGGCAAAAAAACCAAAAACAGTCAAGAAAATACTCAGAAGTAACTCCACACGTTATTCTTGGTTCTCCAAGCCTAACATCACTGTTGATATTCTGCCTGTGTCGACACCGAACAAGAGTCGGTGAGGCACACCAATCTTACACATTTCTGCAGTAAGCATAGCTGCCTCTAAGAGCTGTTCAGAAAAAACCCCATTACTACTTAGTTTACTCTTCCATTCATCCTCCCCACCAAATCTACTTGGATTGGTAAATTCAGTTCCTGGTTAAACAGAGGTCAGTAGTTTCGAAAACGGACCTAAACATAGTACATATAGTATTCATGGTTTGTGTACTATGAACTATGATTTAGATCGGACCTAAGCCAGGGATGGGTTCCTGCCAGTTAAGAGACTGCCATAGGTATATAATCTACTCACGGTGGTCTTCACCTGATTGTACTCCATTTGCTTTGGGGGGAAAATTCTTTTGGACTGTTAACTCCATGATTACTTACTGCTCAATCCACCAGGAATGCTGACCGAATTAGCAACTGCCGATAAAGCATGATACGAGAACCGAACGAAAAAATGTCCATTGACGAGGAATAGCAGAAATGAACACGGCTCAGCTTGGCCAGGTGATTCAGTTTCGCTTCATTCATCTCTCTGACAAAGGAACATTGTGTCTGACCGGGAATATCCTCACTCAAGGCCCCAGCTTCTCATTTCTCCACCAGGATCGAGCTTGAGTTTATTATACGTACGCATAAAAAAATGGGAGGTGTAGCCTAAAACGCCTGGAGAGAAAATGACGGCTTTTTACAGGAATGTATTTCTCCCACGACAACTACTGATTTAGCCGCGTGTTCTCCTAAAATCCTCATTTGAGGGGCCTGTTTTATTTTAATTTTTAGCATAGACGATTTGAAACTTATGAATATTCATGCTGTCTAATTTGCTTGCAACTATTGGAATTCATTCATTCTCTCTCTCTCTCTCTCTCTCTCTCTCTCTCTCTCTCTCTCTCTCTCTCTCTCTCTCTCTCTCTCTCTCTCTCTCTCTCTCTCTTTCTCTCTCCCTCCCTCCCTCCCTCCCTTTCTCTGTTTCTTTCATCCCTACATTTTGTTTATGGTACAGTTTTCTGCCCCCCCTCCCATTCCTTCAAATTGCTCCTATTTCGTCAGCCTCTTAGCATCCTTCTGCTTCATAATCTTAAAATTGCTGCATCTTTGCTGAGCTGCCTCCATCATGTTTTTTAAATGTGTTCTTGGTTCCACAGGCAATTTGTTTGCCCCAGCACCTTTTCAGATAAAGAAAATCTTCTTTTGCGGGATTAACTGGCGCTACGTAGCAATGTAGGACTGGGGAGCTGACTTCTCTGCATTCAAAACAGGACTGGCCATGCTGGTGGGCATGCAATAGCAATGCTCTGTGCCTTTACCAGGGAGCAGGCGTCACTCGTGGCAGGCATTCCAGGGATCATTTAGCCTGGTTCCTCTCACTCTTTTTTTCTTTTTGAGTTTTAGTATATTTTATTTTCATTTTCATACACTCACATGTATACACCATACAGTATTAAACAGTAATTGCATCAATTCCTCTTGTCGACAATGCCCCAGAAAATAAAATATTCCTCTTCCATTCTCCATACACCTCTTTCTTCCACCACCCTCCAACTCTTTTGAATGAACAAAGAAACCCAGGAAGTTTCTGTATTTGATGAGCAGAAGTATTTATCAACACCTGTGACTCATTTGGGAGAGGAGAGAAGACAAGGGAAGAGGAGGAAAGGAAAGAGGAAGGGGAGGGAAGGAGAAAGGAAAGAAGGGAAGGGAAGGAAAGAGGAAGGGAAGGGAAGGAGAAAGGAAAGAAGGAAAGGAAAGAAGGAAAGGAAGAAAGGAAAGAGGAAGGGAAGGAGAAAGGAAAGGAAGAGGTGTGGGAGGGATGAAGGAGAGGAGAGGAGACAAGGGAAGGAAAGGGGAAAGGGAGAAAGGGAAGGGGAATGGAAGAGGAAAGGATGAATGAAGAGGAAAGTAAAGAAGGAAAGGAATGGAAGGAGATGGAAAGTAAAGAAGGAAAGGAATGGAAGGAGATGGAAAGGAAAGAAGGAAAGGAAAGGAAAGAGGAAGGAAAGGGAAGGAGAAAGGAAAGGAAGAGGAGGGGAAGGGATGAAGGGAGGGATGAAGGAAAGGAGAGGAGAGGAGACAAGGGAAGGGAAGGGGAAAGGAAAGAAGGGAAGGAAAGGAAAGGGGAAGGGAGGGGAAGGAGAAAGGAAAGGAAAGAAGGAAAGGAAAGAAGGAAAGGAAGAAAGGAAAGTGGAAGGAAAGGAGAAAGGAAAGGAAGAGGTGCGGGAGGGATGAAGGAGAGGAGAGGAGAAAAGGGAAGGAAAGGGGAAAGGGAGAAAGGGAAGGGGAATGGAAGAGGAAAGGATGGATGAGGAGGAAAGGAAAGAAAGAAAGGAAAGGAAAGAGGAAGGGAAGGGAAGGAGAAAGGAAAGGAAGAAAGGAGGGGGGATGAAGGGAGGGATGAAGGAAAGGAGAGGAGAGGAGACAAGGGAAGGGGAAAGGATGGATGAAGAGAAAAGAAAAGAGGAAGAGGAGGGAAGGAGAAAGGAAAGAAGGAAAGGAATGGAAGGAGAAAGGAAAGGAAAGAAGGAAAGGAAAGAGGAAGAGAAGGAAAGAAGGAAAGGAAAGAGGAAGAGAAGGGAAGGAGAGAGGAAAGGAAATGAAAAGGGGAGGGACGAAGGAGAGGAGAGGAAAAGAA
Organism: Thamnophis sirtalis; assembly: GCF_051295495.1. Taxonomy (NCBI): domain Eukaryota; kingdom Metazoa; phylum Chordata; class Lepidosauria; order Squamata; family Natricidae; genus Thamnophis; species Thamnophis sirtalis. The sequence continues at coordinate 45,622,166 of NW_028261394.1, forward strand.
AAGGAGGAGAAAGGGAAAAAGAGAAACAAAGGAAATGATTTTTAATTATTCTAATATATAAATACAATTATTCAGGTATGTATGTATGAATATATAGATAGAGATAGATAGATAGATAGATAGATAGATAGATAGATAGATAGATAGATAGATGGATGGATGGATGGATGGATGGATGGATGGATGGATGGATGGATGGATGGATGGATAGATGGATAGATATAGATATAGATATAGATATAGATATAGATATAGATATAGATATAGATATAGATATAGATATAGATATAGATATAGATATAGATATAGATATAGATATAGATATAGATATAGATATAGATATAGATATAGATATATATGAGTAATTAAATTATTATTCACATCTTAGAATATAATGCAAACTCTCCTTCAAAATTTCTTTCTATCTCTCTCTGAAAAGGTGCTTACTTCAGGTGGAGCGAGATACACCTCTAAACAATATGCTTGATTGTTTCACCAAACAAACTTTATAAAAAGATCTATTCGCGAGAGAGCGTTAGATGTCTTTCATACAGACTCAAGCAGAGGGGAACAAAGCTCCCTGTGAAAAACAAATCCAAATTGTCTCCCTATTTAAAGAGGGTCCTTGTAAATGCAAAGAATGCAGCTGTGAAAATAAAGCATTATTAAGATGATAAATTCTTTCTTATTTTCTTCTTTTTCCTCCAATACAGAATTTGCTGAATCCTTTCTTGCATACTTTAAAATGCTGACGAGCTTGCAAAAAAAACGAACTAGCAAGAACTCCAGGAAGTTTTGGGGAAGGATATTAAGTCTTTCCTCCAAAAATAAAAGACTTCAAGTGGTCTTGTAATTTATCCTGCAGCCCTTAGTAAGATAATTTATGCCTAAACAGATATTTCTGTATTAATTCAGTATCTGACCCCATTCCGCGGGCAATGGAATATTAACAATATTGCAAAATGTTCTCCCTTTTAATAACTTTTAAAGATTTTTTTTAAAAAAAACTCAGATTAAAAAGAAACTAACAATTATTACATAAAAGAGAAAGAAAGAGAGAACAAAGCCAAGCGTCTAAAAAAAAAAAAAACAGAAGGAAAAAGAAATAAAGAAACAGCTTTTGATTATCTTTTATTAACAGTTATAAGTATAAATTTAAATTGCCCTCTTATTCTAAGGTTACAACATAGCTTTCTTTTTTTTTTTCTATTACTATCGCAAAACTTTCTCTTGAGTGGATTCCTATTTAAATATTCAACTCTTCGTAGTTTTAACTCTTCTAAGTTTTGGTTTATTTATTTATTTATTTATTTGTTTATTTGTTTATTTATTTATTTATTTATTTATTTATTTATTTATTTATTTATTTATTTATTTATTTATTTATTTATTTATTTATTTATTTATTTATTTATTTATTAAATCGATTTATAGGCCGCCCAATCCCGGAGGACTGATCTCGACAGAGGCAATTTCTATCATTACAATTTTCTAATAATGGATTATAAAACCCATTATTTGGCAGTCAAGCTGTGTGTTTCCTTTAGGAGGAAAAAAAACCTTATCTATCACTTTTGCTGTTTTTGAGAACTACTTCATTTGATGGAAATAGAGCAAAGTTATTTTTTTTTTTTTCATCACTGAAAGATTCCTATTTGGTAAAGTAAAGGAAAAAGTTTTCCTTGCACATATGTGCTAGTCATTCCTGACTCTAGGGGGCAGTGCTCATCTCCGTTTCAAAGCCAAAGAACCAGCGCTGTCCGAAGATGTCTCCATGGTCATGTGCCCAGCATGATTAAATGCCGAAGATAGCAATAGCAATAGCAGTAGACTTATATACCGCTTCATAGGGCTTTCAGCCCTCTCTAAGCGGTTTACAGAGAGTCAGCATATTGCCCCCAACAATCTGGGTCCTCATTTTACCCACCTCGGAAGGATGGAAGGCTGAGTCAACCCTGAGCCGGTGAGATTTGAACCGCTGAACTGCTGATCTAGCAGTAGCCTGCAGTGCTGCATTTAACCACTGCGCCACCTTGGCTCAGATGAGAGAAGAAAGGAGGGAAGGAAGGAGGGAAGGAAGGAGAGAAGGAGAGAAGAAAGGAGGGAATGTAGGAGGGAAGGAAGGGGGGAAGGAAAGAGGAAAGGAAGGTGGAAAGGAAGGAGAGAAGGAGAAAAGAAAGGAAGGAAGGAGAGAAGGAGAGAAGGAGGGAAGGGGAAGGAGGGAGGGAAGGAAGGGGAGTAGGAGAGAAGAAACGAGGGAAGGAAAGAGGGAGGGAGGGAAGAAGAAGTAGGACCGTTGTAAGATAAGATGGATCTATGGGATGTTAAGAAAGCAATTTTCAAGTATATTGTCAACTGTAGGAAAAAATTGTTATAAATACATATTATTAATAACAGTTATGAGGTCATATAATTGTGAATGTATATATGAAATTGATAAAATAAAAATTATAATTAAAAAGAAAATGCCGAAGATGCACGGAGTTCTGTTACCTTCCCACCAAAGGCGGTTCCTATTTTTCTACTTGCATTTTTTACGTGCTTTCAAACTGCTGGGTTGGCAGAAGCTGGGAGAAGTAATGGGAGCTCACTCAGTTACACAGCGCTAGGGATTCAAACTGCTAACCTTTCTGATCGACAAGCTCAGCATCTTAGCCACTGAGCTACTGCAGCCCCTTGTCTCCTTTAGGAGAGGGAAAAAAATCGTATCTATCACTTTTGCTGTTTTTGAGAATTACTTCATCCGGTGGCGATAGATCTAAGTTATATTTTTTTTTTCATAACTGAAAGTTCCCTATTGCTTTTGGCAGATCAACAATTTAAAGGCTGATGGAGCAAATTATCTCTGTTTGCTTGTGTGCAATTGTGCAGTTGTTTTTAGATACGTTGTCAAGTGTTTTGCTTGTGGTTCCTTGTCCTTTAGCGAGAGGGAACATTATAGCTTTAAAATGTTGGAGTGCTATCTTTAAGATAGATATATGTGAAGATCTGTCACATGTAATTATCTCCTCCATCAAATTCAGTAAGTGGTCTATTAAGAAAGAAATAAGTGGTTCGTATAACTCATTAGAAAAGGAAGATTTCATGGTACAACAAAGAGAGTAGAGAATTTTATTTCCAAGTCAGCTTAGAAGAAAAAGCAAGGAAGGAGATTATAAACAAAACAACACTATTAAAAAAAAACCTCAACTCAATCTTTAAATAACAACGCTACTGTAATAATTTTTTTAAGAACAGCCTTGGAAGTTGAAAAACATTTATACTGACAGAGAAAACAGAGAAATACTTCCTCGGTATGGAAAAGAAATTTAACTGTACATAGGTGGTAGGTTAACTCATTGAAGACAAAAATAAGTATTTCTTTCATTCCAGTCTGTGGAATTTGCATCTAGCAAAAGGAACTGGATTTACCGGAAATGCAAAAGAAACTGGATGAAGTTTTAAAAATTAAAAGGGGAATACAAATGATGAACCAAAAGAATGACCTGGAAAATATTTTGGGAGATCTTTAAGATCTAAATCTTATTAAAATCTGTATGATAGGACAAGGAAGAATTGAGATCAAACCCTCTGACAATATTTGGTTGAAGATGATGGCTGTTAGAAGTACAGGCAAGGAATACAAAGTTGGGTTGTGAGATCAAGGTTAAAATAGCAGGATGTGTATGGGGGACAGATTATTATTTTACAGAAAGCTTACCTTTACTGGGAGATGCAAAGTCAGTTCAAAATGATGGAATTCAAGGCATCTTCCCACCATTTCCGTCAGATAAACTGATTTATTGCTGGCTCATTTGAGATATATTTGAAATCCCATTAACCCACTCTTTCGAGCCTTTCTGTGCGAAAGTGTGTATTTTAATTGAAACTGACTGGATTAAACAGATGGAATCACCACTGAAGCAGGGGAAAAGTTCACCCCAAAAAAAAATGCTTTGTGAAAATTAGTTATCAGTTTCACACCACTTTAAATGCATCTCTGTTTCTGGAGTACATTTCAGTATCCGCCTTCCAACCAGATAGACTTCTCTCCCCTAAAATCTTCCCTTTCTTTCTAGGAATACTATCTTACGATCAGCTTCCATTATAAATGTAGGTCTTTTCTCCACCTCCCCCATCATTGTTGTTTTGGGAAAATAGGAACCCACACCTATACACAACAACACGTTTGTCGGTAAATATTTACTCTCATTGAGACAACGGTGCCTTGGAGAAGACTACACAGCTTTCAAAATCCCAGCCTGGTTACAGGTGTTAAAACAATCTGTGCGAGAAACTGCAAAATGATGTGTGCTGGTTATATGCAACTCATCAATGAGGAAAAGGAAACAAAACTGTGATTCCTTCTCATTGCTTTAAGGTGATACAGTTTGCAAGCCTTATTCCATGTTTATTTCTAATCAACATATAGGTCAGTCCTGGATGGATGGATGGATGGATGGATGGATGGATGGATAGATGGATAGATGGATAGATGGATAGATGGATAAGTATAGAGGTAGAGAGAGGTAAAGATAGAAATATGGATGGATGGATGGATGGATGAATAACTAGAGAGATATAGGTAGATTGAGATGATAGAGGATGGATGGATGGATAGATGGATGGATAGATGGATAAGTATAGAGGTAGAGACGTAAAGATAGAAATATGGATGGATGGATGGATGGATGGATGGATGGATGGATGAGTAGCTAGAGAGATATAGGTAGATTGAGATGATAGAGGATGGATGGATGGATGGATGGATAGATGGATGGATAGATGGATAGATGGATAAGTACAGAGGTAGAGAGAGGTAAAGATAGAAATATGGATGGATGGATGGATGGATGGATGGGTAGCTAGAGAGATATAGGTAGATTGAGATGATAGAGGATGGATGGATGGATGGATGGATGGATAGATGGATGGATGGATAGATAGATGGCTAGATGGATAAGTACAGAGGTAGAGAGAGGTAAAGATAGAAATATGGATGGATGGAAGGATGGATGGGTAGCTAGAGAGATATAGGTATATTGAGATGATAGAGGATGGATGGATGGATGGATAGATGGATGGATAGATGGATAAGTACAGAGGTAGAGAGAGGTAAAGATAGAAATATGGATGGATGGATGGATGGATGGATGGATGGATGGATGGATAGCTAGAGAGATATAGGTAGATTGAGATGATAGAGGATGGATGGATGGATGGATGGATAGATGGATGGAGGGATAGATAGATAGATGGATAAGTACAGAGGTAGAGAGAGGTAAAGATAGAAATATGTATGGATCGATGGGTGAATGGGTAGCTAGAGAGATATAGGTAGATTGAGATGATAGAGGATGGATAGATGGATGGATGGGATGGGATGGAAATGGATGAAAACTAATCAAGAAAAGAAGCAACTTAGAACTAAGGAGGAATTTCCTGACAGTGAGACCAATTAATCAGTGGAACAACTTGCCTCCAGAAGTTGTGTATGCTCCATCATACAGTAGGAGGTTTTTAAGAAGAGACTGGGTAGCTATTTATCTGGAATAGAATACAATCTCCTGTTTGAGCAGGGGGCTGGACTAGAAGACCTCCAAGATCCCTTCCAATAAAGAGAAAAGCCTCGGATTCTGTTTATCTCATGAGTGCCACTGCATAGACCAATCCTCGTGATATTTTAGGTATCAAGTACATTGAAATATGGGCAACTGCTAATTTACTCATCCATTTCTAGAAACCTATCCTGCTAAACTTAAATGTCAGGAACAATACGTGTCTTTCTAAACAAAATTGGCTCAATTAGAGAAAGAGAGACTATAATTTCTTTTGATGAATTAAAATATTTGTCTAACTGAAAGGCCTCGGGAGGATTCAGGGATGCAGCTGAAGAAGTCAGAGTAACAGATGTAGAGTAGGGTGAATTTTCACTGTTCTAACACAATTGTCTTCGAAAAAGCACATTGCAATGAGTCCAACTGGATGAGAAGTAAGTTATAAGTATGTATATGCAAATGTTTGCTAAATTAACAAAGCTGCAAACATCTAGGTTTTCTTGACATATCATTGGCAACTTCAGAACTAAAGATGGAGGGGAAATATGGTTCGAGATCACGCAGCAAATCTAACTAACTGTCAAAGTTGTTGGAATATCTACTAAATAATATAATTACATAATTTTTGCTGGTTTCTTGGTTTGCCTGGAAGAGACCGACAGAATGTATGCTTTGAAGAACAGATGGGCCTCATCTGAGATGCAAGATATCTTTCCACAACTAGCTATATATTCTATAAATTATTCCTCTAGGAAGATCTAGCTGTGTGGTTAGGACCAAGATAAATGGAATCTCAAATGGATCCCATGGACGATTGGGTTCAAACTTCAAGGACAATGTCAAATTCAAGTTCAATGCAGTTGGTGTACAGTTGTTGGATTATTGCTGTTATGGTTCATTGCATAGTCATCCAGATGTCATCCAGATGTTCACGCTGGACTTGGCATTTTCATCCACCTATCAAGTCTTCCCCAAGGGCTTGCGGTAGGCAGATGTTCTTGTTTGACGGTGCTAAAGGTCTCAACGCAGGATGTAAGCTGTTGCCAGTCAAGCTGCCTTTTGTAATTGACCGATGGTGATTTTGTCAATGCCGTTGGCGGTTCAAGTGGTGCTCCAGTTGTTTCAGGATTGCACCCAAGGCACCTATTACTATTAGTCCTACCTTTGCTTTCTTTTGCCACAATCATTCTATTTCTATTTTATTATTATTGTTTGACGCACAGTCAGCCATTTGGCATTTGGATAGGCAGATCTTGTTTGATGGTGGTTAGTGGTTTTGTTGCAGGATGTAAGCCGTTCCAAGTCAGGCTGCCTTTTGCAATTGACTGGCAGTTGTGTTTGTCAATGCTGGTAGTGTTCAAGTGGTCCATCCTCTTTTTTAACCTTTTTCTCAGCCTCGCCACACGACTCTCCCTTTTATTCTCTTATTCCTACGCAACAATTCCATCTCCGTACGGAAGAACCTTCTCTTTTTTCCTCTTATCTCCAATCCTAAACTATCTCCAAGAACTACCAGACTGATGAAGTTCATGGCAGAAAACCAGAACGCTCTAAGAGTCCTGAAATCAAGGAACACGGAGTTTGAGCAACAGAAAAGCCATATGGATGTGAGCAATCCCATATTTTAGAATCTGTTTTAGAACGTTGATCCAATCAGGCATGAAAAGGGCTGCAATGTTGTAGGACGCCAATTCTAGGAAAGGCCACCTCCGGGAGAATCTGTATGACTATCTTGCAGAAGTCAAAACTCTTCAGCCTCCCATCGGCGGCGACTGAAGGGCGGTGATGATGTAAGGACTTACGGACGTTTTAGGAAGCAGCCAATTTCCAAGTGGCAGCTTCAAACTTCATGCGCCACGGAATGTTAAATATTGAAGGCAGTTTTTTGGCGAGCGTTCGCCCATTTGGAAATGTAGCGATTGCTCTTTAGCTGACAGTTTGGAGCCAATATGATTAACAATTAAGAACAGACATGACAGCTCACTGCAGTCTGTTGTTTGTTTCCGAGCGCAGAGAGCACATATTCCCCCACAGAGGCACTTGTTGTAGGACAATGGAAGTACACTACGAATCATTTGTGTTACCGTTACAACTAGCAAACGAGTAGTAGAGCCGGGAGGCTGTTACAACGCGGAGAAGGCAGAGAAAGGAGCTGTCTATCGGAGAAGCCATGAGGGCCCTCCCCTCATGCCTATTCTCCAAAGCCCCTGAAGGCAAGAGACGAAACAATGCACAGAAACTAATCAAGGAGAGAACCAACCTAGAACCAAGGAGAACTTTCCTAACCGTGAGAACAATTCATCGGTGGAACGATTTGCCTCCAAAAGTTATGGGAGCTCCAACATGGGAGGTTTTTAAGAAGAGATTGGTTAGCTATTTGTCTGAATGTCAGGGTTCTAAATAGCATCCAAAAGTAAATCAGAGTCCGAGGCAAAGGATTCCTCAAAGTTCCAATTTATTAAGAGAGCCACGTTGGCACATCTGGGGAAACCCGAATCTGAAAGCTTTCTGGTTTCCCCCACCCAGTTGAAAGTTCAAGATCCTGCCCCCCACACCCACAAGTCCATCACATGGTCCAATTTCCCACTGCCATGATGACAGATTCCACCCATCCAGTTCTGGCCAGGTGCAGAGACAAAGATGACCTTGGCTTTCAAAGAAGAATATTGTTATGGCTACATCGCATCTCACTCCTACTATCCCCACTCCCATTTTCCCACCATAGAAAATGCATATCAGAATAATAGAAATTGTGGCAGGCCAAAGACCCAAAAGGAAAGATGGCTGCGGGCCTGACAGTAGTAAATGGGACCATGGGAATGCTGCAGTGGTCATAAGTGCAAAAATGGTCATAAGTCTCTTTTTTTCAGTGCCGTTGCAACTTTGAATGGTCCCTAAATGAACCGTTGTCAGTCGAGGATATAAGGGGGCAATGTTTGATTTTGCAGGATCCAATCTGGGTCGGTCACTGGGACCAGAGGTTTTGTCTTCCAAGCTTTCGGACTCGTGCTGGAGATTATCCTCGGGGAAAGTTTCTCTAGCGGAGAAGTTTGTGTGCTGCTCTGTGTGTGGTATTTATAGTATCTGTTGTAAGTTGCTTTTTAGATGTTGATCGGGGTGTGTTGATGGCTGGCTTTTAAATCATTAGCTGTCATTTGTTTGTACTGCCCAGCCCTCCCGTTCTGTAGGTACTTGATAGGCAGGTGGTAAATTGGCACTCCTGTTGACTTACTGTTGAGGGGGCTGTTTCCCAGGCTCCAATCACTTTCCTGGCTGTTTTTGTGCCTGCTCATCCAACAATCTTCATAGCAGTGGTGGGTTTCAAACATTTTTGGAACCTACTCTGTGGGTGTGGCCTCCTTTTTGGGAGTGGCTTGCAGGCCATGTGACCTGGTGAGATGGCTTGCCGGCCATCTCTCTCTCTCTCTCTCTCTTTCCTTCCTTTTGTCTCTCTGTCCCTTTTTTCTTTTTTTCTTTCATCTCTCTCTCACTCTTTTTCTTTTTTCTTTATTTATTTACTTCTTCCTTTCTTTCTCTTTCTCTCTCTCTCTGTGTCCGTCCGTCCGTCCGTCCGTCTGTCCGTGTGTGTGTGTGTGTGTGTGTGTGTGTGTGTGTGTGTGTGTGTGGCAGTGGTAGGTTTCAAAAAATTTTGGAACCTCTTCTGTAGGTGTGGCCTGCTTTCCGGGTCCACTGGTGGAACCTCTTCTAACCGGTTCGGTAGATTTGATGAACCGGTTCTACCGAATAGGTGCGAACTGGTAGGAACCCAACTCTGCTTCATAGCTACAAAATTGAATGTACGTCCTTGTTCATTGCAGTGTGAAGCTACCAATGAGTTCGGGCGTCCTCGTGTTCTTGCGTGTATAATCTGCTACACAAATGGATCTTTAAAAAAAACATCTTATTGCATTAAAATGAATTCCAAATTGATTGGGGGGGGGGGAATGAGCGATACACAGAACATCATCTGCCCATTCAACTTCTCTATCTCTTTAGCAACCTTCTCACTAACAACAGATATGCATACACATGCACAGCAGATGGCATCCTTTTAAAAGACTCATTTTCCCTGCTGTGAATTATTATTTTTTTTGAAAAGAGACATTTTCCTTCGATTTTTCTCCTGTGCAAATGTAATCCATTTTTTCAGTGGAAACCCATATCATTAATTGATTAGGTTTTGCGACAGACAATCTTGAAGAGGCCCACTTGACATGCAAAAAGCACACAGAGGGGAACTTAGCTCAGGTGCGTGGAGCATTGTAATCTGTAGCCCTATACCTGTGTCTTCCAAAGTAAGCCTGATTGTGGTTGATGGGATTTAGGATCAGTTACGTCTTTATTAAAAAAAAACATTTTTTCCATCTTTCCAAATCCAACTGCTAGAACCTCCAAACAAGCTCAATGAAATTGAGTTTGACACCTCTGATCTAAAGGTGCGTTGGAAAACACTCTCCTGATCGAGGGCACCATCCTTTTAAAAAGACATCCGTTCAATTCGGGGCCCATCCATGAAAAAAAAAATCAGAAACTGGGATTGCCGTAGAGAGGCAGCATTTGAACATACACATCAGTCTTGCTTAAAGAGTTGTTTTTGTGGAGCAGTTTGAGAGAACACACAAGAGAGACATCTCCACAATGACTAAGCGTGTGTTCAAAGGCAAGGCACGCTCCATAGATGAAGACTGAAATTTCATTTCGGAGTGTTAAAGATTGTCCCCAGTCAAAGGCGCTACGGTGCTGAAAGGAGTCCAGTTAAGCATGGATAAAGATTCTCATGAAAGGTGAAACATCTTTAAAAGGATTTCCTCATAGAAATTTTACCTTTAAAGCCCTACATGGCTCAGGACCAGCGTATTTGCGAGACCGTCTACTGCCACATACCTCCCAATGGCTGATAAGATCCCATAGGGTGGGCCTCCTTAGGACGTCGTCAACCGGACAGTGTCGGCTGGCGGGGCTTCGGAGGAGAGCCTTCTCTGTGGCTGCTCCGACCCTGTGGAATCAGCTACCCCCAAAAGTCTGGACCTCAGCCACCCTCATGGCCTTCAGAAAAGCTGTTAAGACCTGGCTGTTCCGGCAGGCCTGGGGCTGTTGACCTTACTATGTAGGGTCCAGCCCCAATCAGAACGTATGCGTGTTGGAGAATTTTTAAATTTTTTATTTTTATTTTGTTTGTCTTCTTTCTTGTTCTGTACTCCGGGATTGGGAGGCCTATGGTCCAGCCTTACCAGAATGTTTCAAACCACAGTTAAACAAACTGTATTGTTTACACTTATTGTAAGTTTACATCTCTAACCATAGAATAGACTGATATATTGTAAAGAGCCAGTAACAGAGGTGGTATTCCAACAGGTTCTGACCAGTTCTCGAGAACCAGGAGCAGAAATTTTGAGTATTTGGAGAAACAGCAAATACCACCTCTGGCTGCCCCCCTCTCCCCATCTGTTTTCTGCCTCCTAAGTCCTAGCTGATTGGGAGGAAATAAGAGATTTTACAGTATCCTTCCCCTGCCACGACCACCAAGCCATGCCTACAGAACTGGTAGTAATTTTTTTTGAATCCCACCACTAGCCGGTAGCAGGAAAATATTTATTTAATTTGTGTATAAGCGACCTCAGTCACTGAAATAACTAGTCATCTTGAGTCCCAGCATCCATTCTGAATACCAGGTGAGGAAAAACAGACCCTCCATAAAACAGCCACTGAAGAGCAAAGCTGTTTTCCCCAGGAAGAAAAAGTCTGACTAACAGAATAACAGAGTTGGAAGGGACCTTGAAGGTCTTCTAGTCCAACCCCCTGCTCAGGCAGGAGAGCCTATAACCTTCCAGACAAATGGTTGTCCAATCTCTTCTTAAAAACCACAACTCCTGGAGGACAACGGGTTTATTGTTCCCCTTAGTTCCAGGATGCTTCTTTCCATGACAAATTTCCCTCCAACTTTCTCCAACTAAGACCAACAGAATCTCTTCAGTTAGGTGTGGTCCGCTGAGGGGAAAAAGGCTGATTATTTGCAGCTGGGTTTTGGGTGTGTCTCTGGAATTCAGGCCTCCTGATTCAGAAGCTGCTCCTTTTTTTCTCCAGAAAATTCTTTTCATACAATTCCAAATACTGGAATAAACCAGCCCCTGGGTAAGGCTCTGAGCAATGAGAGATGTAGTGTGGGAGCTACAAGGTCTGAAGAAGTTGTGTAATTTATGGAGAGATGACCTTAAGGTTCCAAAAACTGAACAGGGTGTTCAGAGCAGCAAAAATGTATTTCCAGAGACAGAGAAGATCATGATTAGGTGAAGTGTTAATACGACTTTATAAGGCCTTGGTAAGGCCACACTTGGACTCCTGCATCCAGTTTTGGTCGCCATGATGTAAAAAAGATGTGGAGACTCTGGAAAGAGTGCAGAGAAGAGCAACAAAGAGGATTAGGGGACTCTAGGCTAAAATATATGAAGAATGGTTGCAGAAACTGGGTATGTCTAGTTTAATGAAAAGAAGGACTAGGGGAGACATGATAGCAGTGTTCCAATATCTCAGGGGTTGCCCCAAAGAAGAGGGAGTCAAGCTATTCTCCAGGGCACCTGAGGGTAGAACAAGAAGCAATGGGTGGAAACTAATCAAGGAGAGAAGCAACTTAGAACTGAGGAGAAACTTCCTGACAGTTAGAACGATTAATCAGTGGAACAGAAGTTGCCTCCAGAAGTTATGAGTGCTCCAACACTGGAAGTTTTTAAGAAGATGTTGGATACCTATTTTTCCGAAGTGGTGTAGGGTTTCCTGTCTAAGGGGGGTTGGACTAGAGGACCTTCAAGGTCCCTTCCAACTCTGTTATTCTATTACAATACCAGTGACTCTGTTGATCTGTAAAGATACAATTTTGAAGAGTTAGCAAACGTTAGTTGGTTGATTTTATCCTCATTTATGCAGGCTTGCCTATGATTTCACTGCTTTTATTTGTATTAATTCTTTTAATGCTGTCTCCATTTCTTGTATAAGGGTTATAAAAAGACAAAAATAATTGGAATATTAAAACTCTCTCTTAAGCTGGCTGGGGAATTTTGGGAATTGAAGTCCAAGCCAGCTTCAAGCAGCCATCGTTGAGAAACAAGGCTGTAAAATTATAACTAACATAAAACAGAAAGGAATGTATTTATTGTCTTGCTTCTGAAGTAATTCACCCTCTTACATTGGTGTGCATTTATGACATTTTAGTCTCTTGTAAGATTGGTGAAAAAGGCCTCAGGGAATGTTCTAATCCCACCTTCCTCAAATAGCCAAGGAGCAGAGAAAAATGGCATTTTTAAAAATGGTTAAAACAGCCATTGTTTCCACACAATAAGTTAATAAAAAATGGTTTGGGGAGCCTAGAGATAAAAAGCCAACAGCTTTGCTGTTCTGGGTCTGAATTTTTTATTTTTTTGACAACATATAAATGGCTCTTTAAACAACTACAAGAGACGACAATAATTTTACTTGGAAAAATGAATGGGCACCCAAGGCTTCTTGAAACCGTCAGCAACCGAAGGTTCTTCCATTTTGCGCCATGATGATGTCTCTTGCCTTCTTGCCCTGCCATTTTTTAATATAAAAAGCTGAACATTGAGCTACAGAAAGGGCTAATAATTGCATTCCTGAGGAAATGGAGAATAGCTGGTGGTGACACCACAGAAATGCTAAAATATCCATCAACCATCCTTATATTGCCCAAGTGTTTGAGGGACTCTTTATCAAATTTGTACACCCCTCATCTTGGTGTCCCTGCAAATGCAAGCTATAAAAGCATAAGGTAAAGGTTCCCCTCGCACATATGTGCTAGTTGTTCCCTACTCTAGGGGGCGGTGTTCATTTCCATTTCAAAGCCGAAGAGCCAGCGCTGTCCGAAGGCAACTCCGTGGTCATGTGGCCGGCATGACTCAATGCCGAAGGCGCACGGAATGCTGTTCCCTTCCCACCAAAGGTGGTTCCTATTTTTCTACTTGCATTTTTACATGCTTTCGAACTGCTAGGTTGGCAGAAGCTGGGACAAGTAACGGGAGCTCACTCCATTACACAGTGCTAGGGATTAGAACCGCCAAACTGCCAACCGTTAAAAGAGCCGAGGTGGCGCAGTGGTTAGAGTGCAGTACTGCAGGCCACTTCATCTGATTGCTAACTGCAGTTCAGCGGTTCAAATCTCACCGGCTCAAGGTTGACTCAGCCTTCCATCCTTCCGAGGTGGGTAAAATGAGGACCCGGATTGTTAGGGGCAATATGCTGACTCTGTAAACCGCTTAGAGAGGGCTGAAAGCCCTATGAAGCGGTATATAAGTCTAACTGCTATTGCTATTTCTGATTGACAAGCTCAGCGTCTTAGCCACTTAGCTACCGCGTCCTATATAAAAGCATAAAAAGGAAATTATTAAAACCAAAATTAAAACAGGGTGAAGGACAGAATGAAAACAGAGTTTAAAAGCTGAAGGGAGCCCCCCTCTCATAACTGTGACCTCTTGTGACTTATAGCCTAATATGCATCTTGTGAGTAGCTGAATACAGAAGGACCTTCAGCGATGTTGTAACTGTCTAGAGTGTAAATGGATCTTTTCTGTTAAGTTTCCTTTGCGTCTCCTGCCGACAGAATAACATAACATATGCAAAGCAGTCTCTTGAAATTACTCTTGTCCTCTTGAGTACTGAACTGAAATGCTACAAAGGAATTGCTTGTGTGGTAGGTATTCCAAACAAAGCACTGTGAGATCCCCCTGGAATTAGGTTAATCCTGATTTATTGCTTATTTAGAGCTTTGGGGCTGGAAGTCAACTTTTTTTTCTCTTTCCCAAGAGTGTCTCCGTAATAATCCTTTGAGGTGGGACAATTAAAATGGTGATTTGGCTTTTGGCTTAGTCAACTAGGCTCTGTTAATGGACCACCCCAAAGTTTTCAAGAGAAGATAATGTCTAGATTAGGGGTGTCCAACCTTGGCAAGCTTAAGACCTGTGGACTTCAACTCCCAGAATCCCCCAGCCTTTGGAATTCTGGGAGTTGAACTCCCCAAGGTCTTAAACTTGCCAAGATTGGACATCGCTGGTCTAGAGGAAATCCATATCATGCCAAAACTTCAATCATTAATAGACCTTTGCCTCCTATTAGATGGAAGACTTCAAGAAGACAATGGATTTATGGAAGGATGAATCCTTTCAGGACCTTTTGGGAGAATCTAGAAGATTGTGATGGAAGCACAACATTTTTTTCTCACCATGTTGAGGTATGTTTTACTTCCATTAGTTTTGGTTCATTAGCCAGTAGCTCAGTAGGTTAGGATTAGGATAAGGATTTATTTCATTTATATGCCGCCCTTTTCCCCGAAGGGGACTCAGGGCGGCTCACAACTCAGTCAAGGGAAAGGAAGTACAAACAGGGGATAAAGACAAACAAACAATACACAATTTAAAAACACACAACAACCATACCATTCGAGAAGGGGGGGACAGGAACTCATCAGCCCCAGGCCTGTCGGAATAGCCAGGTTTTAAGGGCTTTGCGGAAGGTCTGGAGGGTGGTGAGGGTTCGAATCTCCACGGGGAGTTCGTTCCAGAGGGTCGGAGCGGCCACAGAGAAGGCTCTCCTCCGGGTAGTCGCCAGTCGACACTGGCCGGCGGATGGAATTCGGAGGAGGCCTAATCTGTGGGATCTAATCGGTCTATTGGAGGTAATTGGCAGGTGGGAAATCTCTAGCACTAAAAGAATTCTTGTGATTAATGCCTTGGACAAATATTCACACATCTCAGCATTTAGTACTAAGCTATACTTTGGAAATATACTGTCCCTTCTCTAATATGTGGGGGCCTGGAACAATTGCCTTCACCTCACTTCCTCCTTTAAAAAAAGGCACTGATTGATTAAATTTAGAAAATTATTTAGATCTGATGCTTCCCATCAAATTATTGAACTGAGCCAAGTGAAATTTGACGCTCCAAATTGATGGGAAGGAAATAATTTAAAAATAAATCAAGTCGGAGGAATAGTTTTGAACTGAATTTGAGAAGCTGCTTTGAACTGGAGTGTCAATCAAATTGCTTTTCGGCCAAATTTCTGATGGAGACCTGGAGTCAGTTCTATCATATCTACAGTTCAAGATGGACCCTCTGATCTTTTAAGCCTAGTTTTGCATCAAAGAAATTAGAGGAGGGTGATAATGCAACATTATTTTCTCTAGTGGTTTTGATCGGTTGGCTGAAGTAAAAAGTTCTGACTGGTCACACTGAGCCCAACCACTTTGTCCAATCTTGGTTTATTGAAAAGGCCACTATTGACTCAATTCACGATCACAACATGACAGAATAATAGAATAGCAGAATAGCAAAATAACAGACAGTTAGAAGGGACCTTGGAGGTCTTCTAGTCCAATCCCCTGCTCAGCAGGAGACCCTATAGCACATCAGATAAATGGTTATTCAGGCTCTTCTTAAAAACCTCAATGATGGAGCACCACAATAGCAATAGCAGTAGCAGTTAGACTTATATACCGCTTCATAGGGCTTTCAGCCCTCTCTAAGCGGTTTACAGAGTCAGCATATCGCCCCCACAGTCTGGGTCCTCATTTCACCCACCTCGGAAGGAAGTGGAAGGCTGAGTCAACCTTGAGCCAGTGAGATTAGAACCGCTGAACTGCAGATAACAGTCAGCTGAAATGGCCTGCAATACTGCACCCTAACCACTGCACCACCTCGGCTCATTAACCGACAACCTCTGGAGACATGCTGTTCCACTGATTCATTGTTCTCGCTGTCGGGAAATTTCTCCTTAGTTCTAGGCTGGTTCTCTCCTTGATTAGTTTCCATTCATTGCTTCTTGTTCTACCTTCAGGTGTTTTGGATAATAGTTGACCCCCTCTTCTTTATAGAAGCCACTCAAATATTGGAGGACTGCTATCATGTCACCCCTAGTCCTTCTTTTCATTAAACTAGACATACCCAATTCCTGCAACCGTTCTTCATATGTTTTAGCCTCCAGTCCCCTTATCATCTTTGTTGCTCTTTTCAGAGACTCTACATCTTTTTTATAATATGCTGATCAAAACTGGATGAGGTATTCTAAGTATGGTCTTACTAAGGCTTTGTAAAGCAGAATATGTTCTTGATTCTCTCCCTCTGTTAATGCAAAAAGAGACCAAATCAAACACAGTGAAAGAGCCGAGGTGGCGCAGTGGTTAGGGTGCAGTACTGCAGGCCACTTCAGCTGACTGTTATCTGCAGTTCAGCGATTCTAATCTCACTGGCTCAAGGTTGACTCAGCCTTCCATCCTTCCGAGGTGGGTGAAATGAGGACCCAGACTGTGGGGGCGATATGCTGACTCTGTAAACCGCTTAGAGAGGGCTGAAAGCCCTATGAAGCGGTATATAAGTCTAACTGCTATTGCTATTAAAGTCACCATCCTTCTATGAACGCAACTAATCGTTGACTAACCCATCTTCTCAGAAAGGCTGAGCGCCAAGGAATTGAGGCCTTTGAACTATGGTTCTGGAGAAGACTCCTGAGAGTCTCTTGGACTGCAAGATGATCAAATGGGTCAGTCCTAGAGGATATCAACCCTGGCTGCTCTTTAGAAGGTCAGAGGAAAGTATACTTTGGCCACCTAATGAGAAGGAAGGACTCCCTGGAGAAGAGCCTCATGCTGGGAACGATGGAGGGCAAAAGAAGAAGGAGACAACCGAGAATGAGGTGGCTGGATGGAGTCACCGAAGCAATCAGCGTGAGCTTAAATGGACTCCAGAGGATGGGAAAGGACAGGAAGGCCTGGAGGAACATTGTCCATGGGGTTGCGATAGGTCGGACAAGGCTTCGCAACTAACAACAACAAGCCCATCTTCCCCACTCCCTGCTTGCAATCCACGTATATGTGTACCACACTTATTATACCACACTTTCTCTTTCCCCTCAGAACAGGCAATCACTTTGCTTTCCGTATGAATCTCCATTCAAGTGCCTTAAACACCGTTCAATCTCGCCGTACTTAGGCTGGCATTTCCTTTCCTTGAGAAGGCTTCTTGGAGAATTTCTCCTGAGTTGCCGATCCATTTTACTTTTCATTTTATTGCTATAACTTGATTGCTATACACTGATTTGTGAGGCGAGGGGCCCCCGCGTGATAAAATGTGATTAATATTGTTTTAAATTCTGCCTCTGCAGGAATCGATCCGCTGTTCTGCCTCTCACAATCAATCTCGCTCCTTCTGAGCTCCACGCGGGCTTTTATTTATTTAATTCCAGCACACACACACAGACACACACACACCCCACAAGCACACAGCCTTTAAATTTGATTTGAGAGGTCACAGAGATGAGAAGGTGGTTGCCTTTCTGTAAAGAATGATATTCCGGACCCCACACTCACCATCAAAAATGCAAAGGTGACCGAAAAGTCCTTTCTTGACGTTATTCCTTCATTATACATGAGGATTCACTCAGCTTGCGGGGACACTGTCTTCCCCAAGAGATTCCTTGTCTATAATTCGGTATAAAGGGAAATGTTCATAGATCAAAAACATGCTCTGCATACTAAAACCGGCTGTTATAAGCTTTGGAAATGATACTTTCCCACCCTTTGTATCTAAGTCAGACGTGGGTTCCTAACGGTTCGCACCTATTCGGTAGAACCGGTTCGTCAAATCTACCGAACCGGTTAGAAGAGGTTCCACCAGTGGACCCGGAAAGCAGGCCACACCTACAGAAGAGGTTCCAAAAATTTTTGAAACCCACCACTGGTCCTTGGATAGGATTATTCTACACTATCATGCTCCTATTTATAAAACTCAGGGCCTCTGTGAAAGGTAATATCTCACTTGGGACTAGAACTCACCATCTCCTGATGATTGGCTCAAAGTCACCTAGCCAGCTTTCATACTTAAGGTGGAACTAGAACTCACCAATCACTTGATGATTGGCTCAAAGTCACCTCGTTGGTTTTTCATGCCTAAGGTCTGCCTAGAACCTGATCTCCTGCATCCTAAGCCAACACCTTAACCTCTAAGCCAAGCTATTTTTTATTTCTGCTTTTGTTTCACATTTGGGATCCTCTTTCCCTGCCTAGCTAGTTGGGAGGGTGGAAAAAAAACCTGTGTCAAGAACTTATCCAACTCTTCTGGACTTTTGACAGTCTCCTGAGATGATGCAAAGTTATTGAGGAACATTTCTCATTGGTGGTTACCTCCGGCATGTTAGCAACCGGAGAGGCTGCTGCAAACCCAGGTCTCGGCAAGGCACAACAGTAATTGAAAGGAGAGCAGTCCAAGGTCAGGAAGAGCAGAAGAAATTTAAAGCCGGTGGCTGGGAAAGATTGAAGCCTGAGTCAAGGTGCCTTGGGCAGAGTGGAGAGTTATTCCAACAAACTCCGAGACTACCACACAGACCTGCCTTTAAATTGGTTCCACTTTAGACATAAATCAGGCGATCGTTCCAGAAAATAAAGAGAAGTTTCGAGAAGAATGGCGCCTGTTGTGGTACAAAATGTGACAGGGCAGGTATAATACAATACAATACAATACAATAGCAGAGTTGGAAGGACCTTGGAGGTCTTCTAGTCCAACCCAGGTTCGCCTGGTGCGCCAGTTGCGTCCCTACCTGAACCGGGAGGCCCTCACAACAGTCACTCGTGCCCTTGTGACCTCTAGACTGGACTACTGCAACGTGCTCTACATGGGGCAGCCCTTGAAGAGCATTTGGAGACTTCACCTTGTCCAGAATGCAGCCGCGCGAGCGATCGTGGGTGCACCTCGATTCACCCACGTAACATCTATCCTCCGCGAGCTGCACTGGCTGCCTATTGGTCTTCAGATACGCTTCAAGGTGCTAGTCGTCACTTATAAAGCCCTTCATGGTATTGGACCTGGGTACTTGAGAGACCGCCTCCTGCCAATCACCTCCACTAGACCGATTAGATCCCACAGATTAGGCCTCCTCCGAATTCCATCCACCGGCCAATGCCGACTGGCGACTACCCAGAGGAGAGCCTTCTCTGTGGCTGCTCCGACCCTCTGGAACGAGCTCCCCGTGGAGATTCGAACCCTCACCACCCTCCAGGCCTTCCACAAAGCCCTTAAAACCTGGCTGTTCCGGCAGTCCTGGGGCTAAAGAGCTTCTGCCCCCCTTCTCGAATAGTATGGTTGTTGTGTGTTTTAAATTGTGTATTGTTGTTTGTCTTTTTATCCCCTGTTTGTACCTCCTTTCCCTGACTGAGTTGTGAGCCGCCCTGAGTCCCCTTTGGGGAAAAGGGCGGCATATAAATGAAATAAATCCTAGTCCTAATCCTAACCCCCTGCCCAGGGAGGAAACCCTAGGTAATTTTTGTCACAGTTGTGGAATCTTTATTTCTAACCAGCCTCTCCGCAGTACTTTCCAGTAGCTGATGTCAAATGAATTCAAATTTATTGTTAGGATCGAAGTTTGCTTGTTTTGGCTAAGATCATAGAACATACAAGATAGAATCATAGGGTTGGAAGAGACCTTGTGTCAGGCCCACAGCCATCTTTTTTTTGGGTCTTTGGCCTGCCACACTTTCTATTCTTCTACTATGCATTCTCTATGGTGGTAAAATGGGAGGAGGGATTGTATGGAGTTAGATGATATGTAGCCATAACAACATTCTTCTTAGAAAGCCAAGGTCATCTTTGTCTCTGCACCTGGACAGAACTGGATGGGTGGAATCTGTCATCGGCGCAGTGGAAGATTGGACCATGTGATGGACTTGTGGGTGTGGGGGCAGGATCTTGAACTTTCAACTGGGTGGGGAAAACCGGGAAGCTTTCAGATTCGGGTTTTCCCAGATGTGCCAACATGGCTCTCTTCATAAATTGGAACTTTGAGGAATCCTTTGCCTCGGACTCTGATTTACTTTCGGATGCTGTTTGGAATCCTGACACCTTGGTGGTCTTTTAATCCAACTCTCTGCTCAAGCAGGAGACTTAGCACATTTCAATCAATCGGAATAGAGCTCTTGGAAGTCTTCTAGTCCAACCCTCAAGCAGGAGAGTCTATAACATTTCAGACAAGTGACTGTCCAGTCTCTTCTTAAAAACCTCAGGCGTTGGAGTACCCACAACTTCTGAAGGCAAGCCGTGGCACGGATTAATTGTTCTCACTAGCAGGAAAATTCTTATTAATTCTAGGGTGTCTCTCTCTTCCATCTGTTACTTCTTGTCATCTGCTTTGGAGAACAGTTTGACCTCCTCTTCTCTGTGACAGCCCTCAATTACTGGGAAGCTGCTATAATATCATCCCTAATCCTTCTCTTTGTTAGACTGGCTATAGGTAGCTCCCTCAATTGTTCACATATCAAGTATAGCACCTTTTGATATCATCTCTCACTCCGGTTCAAGCCAGTAAGCACTTGTACAAGAATCTCTTTTGGGGGCATAGTTGCATAATCCTTAGCTTGTGGTGTCTTTAGGTCTTCAGTTGTAGCCATATTCAGCTGCTTGCTTCCATACTCAAGATTTGTCCAATGGCCATTTCCAAGTTCCTTCAAATTATCAGTAAATAAAGCATGGAGTAAGTACTGGAGAAGACGCCTGCGAGTCCCTTGGACTGCAAGATGTAAATCAACAGTTAATCCACTGACCTTGATTCTGCCCTATTTCACAAAGACAGTCAGTCCTCTATCTGAAGGAACTTCAAGTTTAAGTCTCCTTTAAAGATGAAGTGCCCTTAAAAACGAGACACGACGGCTCAGTGGCTAAGATGCTGAGCTTGTTGATCAAAAAAGGTTGACAGTTCGGCGGTTTGAATCCTTAGCGCCGGCTAACGGAGTGAGCTCCCATGACTTGTCCCAGTTCTGCCAACCTAGCAGTTCAAAAGCACATAAAAATGCAAGTAGAAAAATAGGAACCACCTTTGGTGGGAAGGTAACAGCATTACATGCGCCTTCGACTTTTAGTCATTCCGGCTACATGACCACGGAGACGTCTTCGGACAGCGCTGGCTCTTCGGCTTTGAAACAAAGATGAGCACCGCCCTCTAGAGTTGGGAATGATTAGCACATATGTGCGAGAGGAACCTTTACCCTTAAAAAAAAATCAAGAGTAGGTTGAGGTTTCTCCTCCAGCATTAATTCTTGTAGATACCTAGTTCATTAGACCATTGTTGTCTCCATTAAGAGAAGCTCTTCTTTTTTTATTGCTGCCTTGATTAAAAATAAATGTATAAATTATCCTAGCTAGTTCTGTAGTTTTGTTCATCCTTTTTAATGACACTGTATAGGTGACTCTTCAAGTTCTTTCCAACCTCCTGCGATATGTCCAGTCCTTATCAATTCATTGTTTTATCAGTTCAGCAGACTGAATGTGTCAGCTGAATAATAGCTGACTCGGGAGGACAATAGCAGTAGACTTATATACCACTTCATAGGGCTTTCAGCCCTCTCTAAGCGGTTTACAGAGAGTCAGCATATTGCCCCCAACAATCTGGGTCCTCATTTTACCCACCTCGGAAGGATGGAAGGCTGAGTCAACCCTGAGCCGGTGAGATTTGAACCGCTGAACTGCTGATCTAGCAGTAGCCTGCAGTGCTGCATTTAACCACTGCGCCACCTTGGCTCTTAGGACATTCCTAAGACCAGCTCGGGTGTGATTCCATCTTAGTCAAAGATAATACTCCTACTCCAACCATTCCTGATGAACATGAAAACCAGAAAAACAGAAAAAATGTACGGAGTTGGCCTCCTCAGGGTGCCATCGGCCAGACAGTTTCGGCTAGCCACCCCCAGCGGGAGAGCCTTCTCTGTGGGAGCGCCTTCCCTCTGGAATGAGCTGCCCCCGGAGCTTCGTATAATCCCTGACCTCCGGTCCTTCCGACGCTCCCTAAAAAGTTGGCTTTTCCAGCAAGCCAGCCTGGCCTGAACAAAACAAAATAAATTATTGATCACTGTTCATTTTAATTCATTTTTTTTTTAAAAAAATGTCATTGTCAATTTTAATTGGGTTTGGGATATTCTAATTTTTTTTTAACTTTTGTATTATGTGTTTCTTTTAATGTTGTACACCGCCCTGAGTCCTCAGGAGAAGGGCGGCATATAAATCTAATCTAATCTAATAAACCATATGGAATTATTACTTAAAACAGAGCAGCTTTAAACAAAAACATCCCAAGATGAAAAGGGAAGATAGATAGATAGATAGATAGATAGATAGATAGATAGATAGATAGATAGATAGATAGATAGATAGATGATAGATAAGGATAAGGATAGATAGATAGATAAGAAAAGGGAAGAAGAGGATTTTCTTAAATAATATATTTAGTATTCTGAAACCATATTGGACTCAAGATTACAACAAAAATGAAATCCGGACTAATAGAAGAGCAGAGTTGGGAAGGATCTTGGAGGTCTTCTAGTTCAACCCCTTGTTCAAGCAGGAGATCCTATACCATTCCAGACAAATGGTTGTCCAATCTCTGCTTGAAAACCTCCAGTGTTGGAGCACCTAGAACTCATGGAGTCAAGTCATTCCACTGATGAATTGTCCTCACTG
>NW_028261394.1:45892697-45905197 GCF_051295495.1 Thamnophis sirtalis
AAGCCAAAAAACAACTGAAAAATGTTCTGAAAATGGCTAAAAAAGGGTTTGGGAGTCATTTTCCAGGCCATTTGTTGGGCTGGTTTTCAGCCATATTCGGGCCATTTTTGGGGCCAAAACCAAGCCCAAAATCAGCCTGAAAATAGCCAAAAAACAGGCATGTGTGCACCGGACAGCTGGTCTTCGGGTTTCTGGCACTCCA
Source organism: Thamnophis sirtalis (assembly GCF_051295495.1). NCBI lineage: Eukaryota > Metazoa > Chordata > Lepidosauria > Squamata > Natricidae > Thamnophis > Thamnophis sirtalis. The sequence continues at coordinate 45,892,900 of NW_028261394.1, forward strand.
GTATACACACACATGCACACACACATGAGTGTTCCGGTTTGGGCACTCAGTGCCAAAACGATTTGCCATCACTGTTCTAGGGTCAAATATCCAACCACATTGTTGCATCTCCTGGAGAGTGTATTTTCTAGGGCAGAGTGTCCATTATACACATAGTTATATCTTCGGAGAGTTGACAACCATATTGTTGTATCTTCTGGAGACTGTGTTCTTCAGAGCAGGGTGTCTAACCACATTGTAGTATCTTCTGGAGACTGTGTCTTCAGAACAGGGTGTCCAACCACATTGTAGTATCTTCTGGAGACTGTATCTTCAGAACAGGGTGTCCAACCACATTGTAGTATCTTCTGGAGACTGTGTCTTCAGAGCAGGGTGTCCAACCACATTGTAGTATCCTTTGGAGACTGTGTCTTCAGAGCAGGGTGTCCAACCACATTGTAGTATCTTCTGGCGACTGTGTCTTCAGAGCAGGGTGTCCAACCACATTGTTGTATCTTCTGGAGACTGTGTCTTCAGAGCAGGGTGTCTAACCACAATGTAGTATCTTCTGGAGACTGTGTCTTCAGATCAGGGTGTCCAACCACATTGTAGTATCTTCTGGAGACTGTATCTTCAGAGCAGGGTGTCCAACCACATTGTTGTATCTTCTGGAGAGGGTATATTTTAGGACAGAGTTTCCAACCACATTGTTGTATCTTCTCGAGATTGTATCTTCTAGGATAAAGTGCCCAACTGTGTCCCTTTTGATTCCAACTGAGAAGGATAGGTTAGAAGATGAAGCCCAGCCTCAAAGAACACTTGATAGGAAGTTTCGTTTCCTCCTAACTCCTATTTTATTTTTTTTATTCATTCTTCCATTCTTTCTTGCACTTTTTCTGGCTCTCCTCCACAGAAATCTGAACTTTTCTTCTTATAGATGATTTTTGAAACCAGGTCAGCCAGCGTGAAACAGTGTCTCCCATCCAAGGTCAACCACATATCCTCAGGTTTTATACAGCTCTCATTTATGTGTTTGGAGATCAAGCTCTGAGAGTAAGGGAGGATTTGATAAGCCTTCCTGCTTGGGTTAGGATTTGGAAGAAGCATTTGCAGTTTTCTTGTATATTGTCTGGGTCAGATTCTTGACTTCAAATCCTGGGCAAACCGTTCTCTTCTCCTGGTTTACCATTGCAATCTGACATAGCAAGATGATTCAGTCTAAATGTCACCTCTGAAGACAGCACTGGGGAAATTATTCGAGGGAGATGGGAGAAATATATTAATCCTACAACTTCCTTTACAAATTTATCTGATGTATGTTTTTTTCTGAACCTGTGAAGGAACCAGAATGTCATCAGATGCCGAGGGGTACTTTGGGTCATAAATACACTTCATGGCATTTCTGTTTCATATTGTCGTTTTTCAACAGCTGTGTTCCCATACAATTTCAACACATTTGATCACAAGGTGCATTTGGAGGACAACCTCTGGGTATAAACATCTACAGGTTGATGTTGTTGTTGTTAGTTGCAAAGTAGCAATAGCAATAGCAGTTAGACTTATATACCGCTTCATAGGGCTTTCAGCCCTCTCTAAGCGGTTTACAGAGTCAGCATATCGCCCCCAACAACAATCCGGCTCCTCATTTTACCCACCTCGGAAGGATGGAAGGCTGAGTCAACCCTGAGCCGGTGAGATTTGAACTGCTGAACTGCAGATAGCAGTCAGCTGAAGTGGCCTGCAGTACTGCACTCTACCCACTGCGCCACCTCGGCTCAAAGTTGTGTCCTACCCATCGCAACCCCATGGACAAGATTCCTCCAGGACTTCCTGTCCTCTCCCATTCCTCTGGAATCCATTGACGCTCACGCCGACTGCTTCAGTGACTCCATCCAGCCACTTCATTCTCTGCCATCCCCTTCGTTTGCCCTCCATCATTCCCAGCATGAAGCTCTTCTCCAGTGAGTCCTTCCTTCTCATTAGGTGGCCAAAGTGTTTGAGTTTCATCTTCAGGATCTGGCCTTCTAAAGAGCACTCAAGGTTGATCTCCTCTAGGACTGACTGGTTGGATGGCCTTGCAGTCCAAGGGACTCAATGCAGGAGTCTTCTCCAGCACCAGAGTTCAAAGTCCTCCATTCTTTGGCCCTCGGCCTTTCTTATGGTCCAATTTCACAGCCAACTACAAGTAGTCCCTGACTTATGACCACAATTTAGCTAAGCAAGGCAGTTGTTCAGCAAGCTGTGCCCCATTTTACAACTTTTTTGACACAGTTCTTAAACAAACCATTGCAGTTAAGTGGTTGTGAAACAAACCAGGTTTCCCCCATTGACTTAGTTCGTCAGAAGCCAGCTGGGAAGAGGTCACAAATGATTGATCTTGAAATCCTGGGGTGTTGCAACCATTGTGAATATATTGTCGGTTTCCAAGTGCCAAAAACTTGATCATGTGACCATGGGAGATACTAAAATGGTTGTATGTGAGAATTGGTCTTTTTTTTTTACTGCCATTGTAACTTCAAACAGTCACTAAACATATGGTTGTAAGTCAAGGACTACCTGTATTATAAATCTCTCGTTTTCCTACAAAATCAGAGGTGTCCAACCTTGGCAACCTTAAAACTTGTGGACTTCAACTCCCAAGATTCCCCAGTCAGCCATGGTCTATGGTCATTAGTGCGTGACCTGTCAAAACCGCGGTCCACTAAAGCGCGTCCGATCAAAGTGCGTATGTGACGTCATCAGCAGCGCGACAAATAAAATTAAAAATAAATTAAATTAAAATTAAAATAAAATTAAAGCAAGCCGATTCACATAAAGGTAAGGGTTAGGTTTAGGGTTAGGGTTAGGGTTAGGGTTAGGGTTAGGGTTAGGGTTAGGGTTAGGGTTAGGGTTAGGGTTAGGGTTAGGTTAAGGGTTAGGTTAAGGGTTAGGTTTAGGTTTAGGGTTAGGGTTAGGGTTAGGTTAAGGGTTAGGTTAAGGGTTAGGTTTAGGGTTAGGTTTAGGGTTAGGTTAAGGGTTAGGTTTAGGGTTAGGTTTAGGGTTAGGTTAAGGGTTAGGCTTAGGGTTAGGTTTAGGGTTAGGTTTAGGGTTAGGGTTAGGTTAAGGGTTAGGTTAAGGGTTAGGTTAAGGGTTAGGTTTAGGGTTAGGTTTAGGGTTAGGTTAAGGGTTAGGCTTAGGGTTAGGTTTAGGGTTAGGTTAAGGGTTAGGTTTAGGGTTAGGTTTAGGGTTAGGTTAAGGGTTAGGCTTAGGGTTAGGTTTAGGGTTAGGTTTGGGGGGGTTAGGGTAAGGTTTTCGCATTAATTTAAAATTTACCGCACATAGCGTGCCGTTTTCGTCGCGCTGTGATGACGTCACACACACGCTTTTGTCGAGCGCGCTTTAGTCTACCGCGGATTTGTGGTGGAACCCATTAGTGTGACTGGGAAATCCTGGGAGTTGAAGTCCACAAAGCTACCAGAGAAGGACATCATGTCCTAAATATTCCAGTGCCTGAGATATATTTCACAACAACTCTTCGTGTTAATGAACGAGCAATTACACTGGCATTTTCATTTACTAAATTGAAAAATAGATATTAATATGGGATGTCCTTTGTACAATTAACCAACCCCGTTTATTGAGGGATAATGGGTTGATTCACATTTTCCGTCCATGGAAAATATTGGTGTTGCTTTTCCTTCTCTTCCTCCTTGTACAGAGAAAATCTGGCCTGCCTCACTTGAAACAATCCCAAAGATGCTTTTGAAAATGCTAAACTGGAGCCTACCAAAGACCTTAGCAAAATAATTATATTATAAATAATCAGAATTGATTTCTCCCCCATCCCTTTGGGCAATAATTTTGGTGGCAACTCCTAGAAATACATACTTCAATGTTTTTTTTTTAAAGAGAGCGGGGGGGGGGAGATTGTCCTTTTCTGGTTGCCATGACTACGAGTTAGTGGGAAATATATTAAGCTCTACAGCAACTGGAGAATTAGATTTTTATGCCAATATTGAAATATCCGGTATCTAATTTCTTCAGAATAAATCACACTAATGACCATAGAGCTAAAGCTGGAAGGGATGTAATCTATACTCAAGAATTTACTTAAGTGAGAGTAACACAAAGCAATTGTACTGTGTGTGTGTGTGCGTGCGTTGACCTCAGCCTTGCTATTTCAAATAAATCTTTTTTTTTTTTAAAGGAGAGAGAGAGAGAGAGAGAGATGTTTGAGAGACTGTGTGAAAATGCTAATGACTATTTGAGAAAATATGCCTCTTGAAACCAAAGAAGTAATTGGTGAAACCGGTATCGGGTAAAGGAATATTTTCCCCCATGAGATCCATGTTGAGGTTCCTGACTAAGATTTCAATCTAAAGCATAAGGAAATAGTAGTGGGTAGAGTGCAGTACTGCAGGCCATTTCAGCTGACTGCTAGTTCGGCAGTTCGGCGGTTCAAATCTCACCGGCTCAGGGTTGACTCAGCCTTCCATCCTTCCGAGGTGGGTAAAATGAGGACCCGGATTGTTGTTGGGGGCAATATGCTGACTCTGTAAACCACTTAGAGACGGCTGAAAGCCCTATGAAGCGGTATATAAGTCTAAGTCTAACTGCTATAGTAGTTTAACGGAATTCTACTAGAGATCTCCCTGCAAGCGTATCCCAACTGAGGCATGATATAGTAGGGTGATCAAAGGTCATCATAGAATCATAAAAACATAAGAGTGATGGAATCATAGAATCATATATCATGGAATCAGAATCATAGAATCATAAAAACAGAATAATGGAATCATAAAAACAGAATAATGGAATCATAGAATCATAAAAATGTAGAATGGTTTTAAGTCCCTGCTGTTCTCCTTGTCACCTACATATACCATAGGTTCCAGCTAAGATAATGTTCCGTTTCTCCTTTGTCCCTCAGCCAACCCGTCATTCTGCCCATTTCTGCACATTCATAAATCTTTTTAATTATGGCATCTTCCGACGGTATGGTAGTAGATTTCCAAAATTGCGCACAGGTTATTCTTGCGGCCACAATTATATGTAGGCTCAAATGCCATATAGATTTACTCATGTTTTCTGCTTTTATGCTTAGTAAAAAAAAGTCTCGGGTTTCCATTCCATGCTTGCCCCAGTAACCACTTTTAGCCAGTTTTGAATCCTTCTCCAGTATTTCGTGGCCTCAGTACAGGACCACCAAATATGGTAGAATGTGCCATCCCTTCGTCCACATTTCCAACACAGTGGAGATAACCCAGGAAACGTTTTGGCTAACCTCGTTGCGGGGAAGTGCCACCTATAAACCATCTTGTATATGTTTTCTTTAAACGCTGTAGATATTGTAAGTTTAATAGTCTTACTCCATAGATCCCACCATTTGCCCATTTCAATCTCATAGCCAAAATTTCTCTCCCATGCTATTAGAAGGATTATCCTGTTTTGAAATCCTCCTGGCCTGCACCACAACTGTTTACCATGCAGCACCACGCACAGTTGGTCGGTCCTTGTAAAGGAAGAAGAGTTTTCGTTGGGGCGGAAATATCCTGCCTGTCTTTTTTCGTAATCCAGATGGAACACTTGGGCTTCTGCTCCGGTGACAGCTGCTATTAAGACAAAGAAGGGAGTGGGCCAAAACCAGCCTCACCTATCAATTACCAAAAAAAACGTTATTAGAGAAAGATGTCAGGCATATTTTTCCCAAACTAAGAGTTGTGTGTGGTTTGGGTGAGTCGTATCTTTTGTTGTGTTCTGTTCCAGGTAGTTACACACAAAAACGGCCGTAACTCACTTTTTTTCACTCCCATCGTAACATTGAATGGTTACGAAACAAATGATTGTAAGTTGAGGGCTATCTCTATTGTCTTATTTAATGTGTTGATCCATTCCAAAGAGCCAAGCAATTATTCCCTCATCACAAGCTTTTAAAGAACATTTGCTGCAAAAAAGAGAAATGGAGGGGGGGGGATATAAAAATCGGGAGCCGTTCTGCAAATCGGCATTTAAATTCAACAACCGAAGGCCGATTTATTAGGCTATTTTTTTTTTAGTTTTCCTCCTTCTTCTGCTCTCCTAATAAGGAATTATCCCCTGCCAGTTCCCTCATAAACCTGTACAGACTTACAGCAAGGTTTTCAACAGAAAAGTGTTTAAAGACTACACACACACACCAGAGGTGGCATTCAGCAGGTTCTGACCAGTTCTGGAGAACCGGTGGCGGAAATTTTGAGTAGTTCGGAGAACCGGTACCAGAGGTGGGTTCCTACCAGTTCGCACCTATTCGGTAGAACCGGTTCGTCAAATCTAACCGAGCCGGTTAGAAGAGGTTCCACCAGTGGACCCGGAAAGCAGGCCACACCTACAGAAGAGGTTCCAAAAAAATTTTGAAACCCACCACTGGTCCTTGGATGTGATTAATCTACACTATCATGCTCCTATTTCTAAAACTCAGTGCCTCTGTGAAAGGTAAGGACGACTACTGCGTTTGTGGTGCGATCAGAACATTGCGTGTGTTGAAGTTGTTTTAACGCAAACCAAAGATGCCTTTCAAAAAACAAGTTTACATCATATTCTTATGCAGGCCAGTGCTGTGTGTGAGGTAATGTAAGGTGGTTCTGACAAGTGTCGTCGGCATCTTCATATCTGGTCACATGGGAAGCAAGCCACTCCCATCCGGTCACATGGGAAGCAAGCCACTCCCACAAAGGAGGCCACACCCACAGAGTAGGTTCGAACAATTTTTGAAACCCACCACTGACCGGTGCATACCACCTCTGACTTAAACTGTAGTTTAAGGCATGCTTGTTCACTTGTGCTTTTCCAACACAACTGTTTCAGAATAAAACCCCTACCTATTAATTGTCATTTTAATTAAAATGTTCTGTTTGAGAGGGTGCACAGCAAAAAAAATGCATTTTATTATTTTAATGACTTGGTTTTATGGGGGCTTTTAGTTCGCATAGGATTATGGGAGAGGAGGAAAAGGGGAGACAACCCAAAACTGATGTATCTTATGCTAATTGCAACAGATATGACTATTTAAATCTCAATTTCCAAATCTCTATTAACTGTTAACCAGTCCTAGGCAATGATTCCTGATTCGAAGGACAAAATGTGATTTGAAGGACATAAGAGTTGCAAGGAATTTTTAGAACGAATTGTGTATTTTTTTTTTCAAGAATCACACACAACTCTGAGGATAGTCCAGGAAAAGACATGGCTTACTTTAAGTAGTAATTGGCTGGAACTACAAAGCACTGAATAGGATGCGTTGGCTCAGTGGCTAAGACGCTGAGCTTGTTGATCAGAAAGGTCGGCAGTTTGGCGGTTTGAATCCCTAGCGTCGCATAACAGAGTGAGCTCCCGTTCCTTGTCCCAGCTTCTGCCAACCTAGCAGTTCGAAAGCACGTAAAAAATGCAAGTAGAAAAATAGGAACCGCCTTTGGTGGGAAGGGAACAGCGTTCTGTGCGCCTTTGGTGTTGAGTCATGCCGGCCACATGACCATGGACAGTGCTGGCTCTTCGGCTTTGAAACTGAGATGAGCACCGCCCCCTAGAGTTGAGAACGACTAGCACATATGTGTGAAGGGAACCTTTACTTTACAAAGCACTGATTTCCTATTCCAAATTGCATTCTCTCTTTCAAATCAGATAGCTGCATAGCTCTGGTTTTCCATATTACTTGAGATCTAGGAACTTTTTTTTTAACTTCTTTCCATAAGCACCACGAGCGTTTCACGAGAACCAAACAACGGCACAAGGATTGTAACTTTTAATCAACGTTCATAAAAGTAACTAAGAATCTTCCTGGGAAGTTCAGTATGTGCTACCTCATTATCATGAGTGTTGCAATCTTGCTAATGCCATTAAAATCATTTGTTCTTTTGATTTGCCTGAAGCACTCGTATTTCAGAAGGGGGGTGGTGGAAATAGATAACAAAGGATAATCCTGGAAAAGTAGTTTGCTTCATTAAGCAGCAAAGTTTGATTTAGTCCAATGTTTATCCCCAGAGTCCGTCTGTCAGTGAAATGTGCCACATTCTTGAATTATATATAAAATAATCTTTGACCTGTTTAAATTGGTTTTGAAATCTGCAGAAAACTGAGCTTATGCAATGGATGCTCCTGTAATTTTTTTGGGGGGTGGGGGGGGGGTGTTGCATGCTTTAATAGACTGAGTATCAATAATGTTTGATTGCCCCAAGGTGGTATTAATTATCCCTGTGGTCATTAGGAGTCAAAAATGAGCTAACAGAAATCAATCTGGCATTTCATCCTATTCCTTCCCATAGAATAATGGAGTTGGAAGGGACCTCAGAGGTCTTCTAGTCCAACCTCCCCTTGCTCAAGCAAGAGACCCTATATAATTTCAGACAAAGGATTGTCTACTCTCTTCTTGAAAGCCTCCAGTGATGGAGCAACTTCTGAAGGCAAGTTTCATTTCATTGGTTGATTGCTCTCACCTTTTGGAAAATCCTCCTTAGTTCTAAGGTTGCTTCTCTCCTTGGTTAGTTTCCAACCATTGTTTCTTGTCTTCCGTATTGGTGCTTTGGAAAATAGCTTGACTGCCTCATCTTTGTAGAAGCCCCTCAAATATTGGAACAGTGCTGTAGGGTCCCCCATTCCCCAATGGGAAAATACCCCATCTCCCAATAGTGCTATCATGTCCCATTTGCTGTTTGGCCCATCTGCATTTAACAAGGAAGGATGGATAGATGAGAGAGATGGGGTGTCGGCTGGCAACCACAAGGAGGAGGGCCTTCTCAGCAGTAGCCCCGGCCCTTTGGAACGAGCTCCCCGTGGAGATTCGTACCCTCTCCACCGTCCAAGCCTTCCGCATAGCCTTGAAGAACTGGCTCGCCCGTCAGGCCTGGGGATAAGGATAGTTACCCCTCCCGAATGATGAATGTATGTTGCCTACTATTTTATTATATGTCTTCTATCTTGATGTTTGTGTTCCCCCCTTCCCAGTTTTATGTGAGCCGCCCTGAGTCCCCTCAGGGAAAAGGGCGGCCTACAAATTCTAATAAAACTACAAAAACTACAACTACAATATAAATTGCAAATATGAGCTTTTTCTCTGAAGGGGGAGAAAGGGAAGGAGGGAAGAAGTGAGGAAGGGGAAAAAGTTTGTGTGTGAGAGGGGGAGAGAGAGGGGGAAAGGGAAAGGGAGAGAGAGAAAGAGAGAGAATATAAATTGCAAATATGAGCTTGTTCTCTGAAGTGGGAGAAAGGGAAGGGGGGAAGAAGTGAGGGAGGGAAAGAAAGTTTGTGTGTGAGAGGGAGAGAGAGAGAGGGAAAGGGAGAGAGAGAAAGAGAGAAAACATAAATTGCAAATATGAGCTTGTTCTCTGAAGTGGGAGAAATGGAAGGAGAGAAGAAGTGAGGGAGGGGGAGAAAATTTGTGTGTGAGGGGGAGAAAGAAAGAGGGAGGGAGAGAGAGAGGGAAAGGGAGAGAGAGAAAGAGAGAATATAAATTGCAAATATGAGCTTGTTCTCTGAAGTAGGAGGAAGGGAAGGAGGGAAGAAGTGAGGGAGAGAAGGAAAGTTTGTGTGGGAGAGTGGGGGAGAGAGAGGTGAGAGAGAGGGAGGGGGGGAGAGAGAGAAAGAGAGGTGGGGAGAGGGAGAGAAAGAGAGGAAAAAAGAGGGGGGAGAGAGGGGAGGAGAGAGAGCAAGAGAAAGTGGGAGAAAGAGAGAGGGAGGAGGGAGGGGGAGAGAGAGTGAGTGAGTGACTATTGTTCAGCTCTTTAGTTACTTCATCCAATCAATATTAAAGTAAAGCAGAACCATTTTTCAAAGGCAGAAATTCGAAGAGCACATAACATTCTGGTTCCTTTGTTTTACAAAAGAATGAGTTTTCTTTGACCACAATTCCAATTGATTTACATCCTTGAGTTTCAATTCAATGTAGGGTCATCATTACATCCCTCTCAAAGGACGTTTGTCTGGGAAGCCAGTGTGAACAATGCATCTATGGACAGGGCCGCAAACATGCTGTTAGGATGCTCATCAGAGGCAGATAAAAGGCCATTCTTGAACTTGTCAAATCAAGCAAATTGTGCTTCTTTTACAGCCATGGTGAGAAATGAGATGTCACTCTGATTATTGATGGGTGTTTGGGACAACTACTTACTTGAGGTCGATAAAAAAAAGAGAGCTTATTTTAATGTTCACTTCAAAGATTGGCCAACGAGGTTTTGCATGTTCAGTGCCTGGATTTCAGCTTCAGTAATTTCTCATCAGATTAGCAATAGCAATAGCAGTTAGACTTATATACCGCTTCATAGGGCTTTCAGCCCTCTCTAAGCGGTTTACAGAGTCAGCATATTGCCCCCAACAACAATCCGGGTCCTCATTTTACCCACCTCGAAGGATGGAAGGCTGAGTCAAACCTGAGCCGGTGAGATTTGAACCGCTGAACTGCAGAACTACAGTCAGCTGAAGTAGCCTGCAGTGCTGCATTTAACCACTGCGCCACCTCGGCTCAGATTGCTTAGGATTCAGTCATTACAAATTCCAGAACTGGCATTGCCGTCCGAGACTCACTTATTCAGAAGTAAGTCCGGATGTGTTTAAAGAGGATTATTTGCAAATGGGTTTCTGTTGGACAGCGACCTTATTAACTTGAACTATTGTGAGTCCCAAATACTCTGATGAAAACATGACATTAAAATGTTGAACATCCAATCGTGTTTTGGTTGGAAATAGGTTTAGGAATGCAGGTTGGTTTTTGTTTTTTGTTTAGAAAACACGTGTTTTACAACTAGTTTTGTAAATGCACAATTTTGTGTAGATCTTTTTTAATACAGAAATGGGCCACTGTGTATATGACTGAATAAATGTGCCAATTATAAAGTTTACTAACCATCACTCATTTCTTGAGCGGGAAAAGGATTTTGTCCAGCTTCTGGTTCCATTAGAACACAAGAGCATCTGACAACTTTATGACCCTTTGATCTCAAAAAAATGGACACTATAGAGGGGGACACTATACAAGTCCCTTTACTACTGGATAATCTCTTTTCTAAACACAGACAGAAATCAACTATGTTAAAGAGGAATGAAGTGAACCCTGAAATGCAATACATGTTATAATTGAAGCATTAATGGTAACTTAAGAGTTCTTCTTGATTGTATTTCCTGGCATATTTCAAGCAATTTGTTGTACCCCAGTAAATAAGTTATGTCAACACCCCAGAAGTTGAAATACAATCAGATTATTTGACTCACAACCATCCAGAGTTGGTTAAGATGGGCTGAAGAAAGAAAGAAAGAAAGAAAGAAAGAAAGAAAGAAAGAAAGAAAGAAAGAAAGAAAGAAAGAAGAGGGAGGGAGGAGGTGGATGGTGAATGGATGGATGGATGGAAATAAGAAAGAGAAAGGAAAGGGCAGGATAAATGGATAGATGGATGGGAGAGAGGGAGGAAGGGAAGGAAGGAAGTGGAAGGAAGTAGAAGGATGGAGATAGAGGGAAAGAAGGAAGGAAGGGAAAGGAAGTGGAAGGATGGAGAAAAGACATTGGATTTGGCCCTTGGAGCAAGAGTAAACCCCTTGTAGGTTTCGTCCCTGTGGAATGGCTTTTGTCTTTGTCTAGAAGATCACAGGGAAATATGAGTGCCCTTCGTTGCCCAGAATTCGTATGACCACCTAGTTTACTTGTAAAAAGGAGGAGGGAGACAGAAGAAAGGAAAGATCTATATTTCTTGGTTGGTGAGAGCAAAGCAGAATTAAAAGAACAGCAAATGGCTTTGAGTCACCTGACATTCTTCTTGAATTTTGAATCAAGTGTGTAGTTGTGAAAGGTGAATTAAACAAAGATACTGCAGAACCTTGTGTTCCACCTTCTTCCTTCACCCTCCCTCCCTTCTTTCCCCTTCTTCCCTTCCTTCCTTCTTTTCCCCATCTGTTTCTCCTTCCTTCTTTCCTCTCTTTCTTCCATCCTTCCATCTATTGTTCCACTTCCTTCCTTTTCTTCCCTTTCTTCCTCCCTCCCTTTTCCCCTTCCTTTCTTCCTCCATTTCCACCCCTTCTCCCCTTTCAGCTTCTCCTTCATTTCTCCCTCTCTCCCTTTTCCCCATCCTTTCTTCCTTCCTTCCCTTTTCCCCTTCAGCTTCTCCTCCCTCCCTCCCTTTCTTTGTTCCCTTCTCTCTTCTTTTCCCTTCAGCTTCTCCTCCCTCCCTTTCACACTCCTTCCATTCTTCCTCCCTCCTGTTGTTCCTTCCTTCCTTCTTCCATTCTTTTTTCCTCCCTCCCTGCCTCTGTTTTTTTCTTTTCTTTTCTTTTCTTTCTTTCTTTCTTTCTTTCTTTCTTTCTTTCTTTCTTTCCTTCCTTCTTT